>NW_022170878.1:10112074-10115851 GCF_008802855.1 Photinus pyralis
GGGGGGGGGGTGTATTCTTCACACACACTTCAGAGCTTGGTCAAAGGTGTTTTAAACATTCCCCAAAGAAACAAATGAAAAGACAATTCGCTTCTCTTCCCTTTTCGCTCACCCCCTTGAAACGTGTGCGCGACTGCAATAGAGATTTTGGCTTGATCAGAACCAACCTCGGAAGGCAAACGTCCAAACGCACTATTTCCCTAATCTTGCACAACTCCTTCAGGGGGTTTCAGAGCATTTTCTGGAGATTCTTCGTCAATTCTGCTTTAAAAATCCTTCAGAAGCCAAATATTCTCAATAGAAGTTTTGGACTTTTTTGAAATTTTTATTAAAAAATTCTCGCCAGGTATTACAAAAATTATTAAGGAAAACCCACGTTTCCAAGTGTCATACCCAGAGATTCAAGAGAAATTCTTGATTGTTTTTTGATTCTTGGAAAGCATTCAAGAATTCTTTAGACAGTTCTTTGACTTTTTGAAGCTGTACAAAGGCACTTCTCAGAGATTTCTTCAGGAAATACTCTTCGCATTCACTTTGCATATCTTTAAGAACCTCCTGTTGATATAGGTCCTTCAGATACCCGTTTTCTTCAATAACGTTAAGCCTTAAGAACTCAGGTGTAGGGAATATCTCCCAAGAGGGTAAAATTTGGCAGTACTCCCCAGAAAATAACCATAAGCAAACCGTGAATATTTTTGGGTGCCGTAGCACCAGGGGGTTTGGGGGGCCAGCCGACACAATGTCCCTCAGCAACGGTGGAACCGATTAGATTTTCCCGTAAGTTAACATGACCGGGTCATTAAATCTTCTTTCCTGGGGAGTATCCCCCTGGTGCTATGTTTTTCCTCAACATTTTGAAAGTATTCCGGATGCTTGTCATATTATTCTTTTGGAAAAGGGCCACCGAAACTCCATTTCGGGGGGGGGGTGTATTCTTCACACACACTTCAGAGCTTGGTCAAAGGTGTTTTAAACATTCCCCAAAGAAACAAATGAAAAGACAATTCGCTTCTCTTCCCTTTTCGCTCACCCCCTTGAAGCGTGTGCGCGACTGCAATAGAGTGCACTTTTGGGAGATTTTGGCTTGATCAGAACCAACCTCGGAAGGCAAACGTCCAAACGCACTATTTCCCTAATCTTGCACAACTCCTTCAGGGGGTTTCAGAGCATTTTCTGGAGATTCTTCGTCAATTCTGCCTCAAAAATCCTTCAGAAGCCAAATATTCTCAATAACAGTTTTGGACTTTCTTGAAATTCTTTTTTTTTAATTCTCGCCAGGTATTACAAAAATTATTAAGGAAAACCCACGTTTCCAAGTGTCATACTCAGAGATTCAAGAGAAATTCTTGATTGTTTTTTGATTCTTGGAAAGCATTCAAGAATTCTTTAGACAGTTCTTTGACTTTTTGAAGCTGTACAAAGGCACTTCTCAGAGATTTCTTCAGGAAATACTCTTCGCATTCACTTTGCATATCTTTAAGAACCTCCTGTTGATATAGGTCCTTCAGATACCCGTTTTCTTCAATAACGTTAAGTCTTACGAACTCAGGTGTATGGAATATCTCCCAGGAGAGTAAAATTTGGCAGTACTCCCCAGAAAATAACCATAAGCAAAACGTGAATATTTTTGGGTGCCGTAGCACCAAGGGGTTTGGGGGGCCAGCCGACACAATATCCCTCAGCAACGGTGGAACCGATTAGATTTTCCCGTAAGTTAACATGACCGGGTCATTAAATCTTCTTTGCTGGGGAGTATTCCCCTTGTGCTACGTTTTTCCTCAAAATTTTGAAAGTATTCCGGATTCTTGTCATAGTCTTTTGGAAAACACACACTTCAGAGCTTGGTCAGAGGGGTTTTAAACATTCCCCAAAAAAACAAATAAAAAGACAATTCGCTCCTCCCCATGCTATGCTTTCTTCCAAAAGCTCACGTGTATAGGATATCTCCCAAGAAAGGAAAATTTGACGGCACTCCAGATAATAATCATAAGCAATTCATGAATATTTTAGGGTAATGTACCACCAGGCAGTCTGGGGGGTGTGGAATAGTCAATACAATATCCCCCAATGCAGGTGAAATCGACTACCTTTTTCCTAGCAGAATAGGGTCATCAAATATTCTTTTCTGGGGAGTATTCCCCCTGGTGCTACGTGATCCCTTAAAATGTGGAAAGTACTCAAGATCCTCGTGATAGTTTTTCGGAAAGCGGCTACCGAACCTTCCATCCTGGGTGGTAGTCCATACGGGTACAGGGGAAATCGATTGCCTTTTCCCTAAAACTAACAGGGCAAGGTCAACAAATCTTCTCTTCAAAATGTGGAAAGCATTCAAAAATCCCGTGATAAAGTTATGGAAAGCGACAAACGGATCTTCCTTCCTGAGGAGTATTCCAGACCCCCCAGACCTCCCGATTCTACGTTTTCTTCCAAAACGTTAAGCCTTAAGAACTTACGCGTAGGGAATATCTCCCAGAACTTGAAGACACTCCCTAGAAAATACTCTACCCCTTCTGTCTCTGCCTCTATATGCTCGTTGATATTTGACTGTTTCTTCTTTCTCCTCTGTCTTGTGTGTTCTAGTGTGCTAATATTATGCCTCATCAGTATCTGTTTCTCTGACTTTTTCCGTACCCCTCTACACTCCGGATTCTACCTTGCCCCCTCCCCATGCTCCATCTCAAGCCTCTATTTGTCGTGCCCCCTGCATCTGCTCTGTCTGTATCACTTTCCATATGCTCCAGGCCCGCTCCAGATTACCTATCGGTTATTGTTACCGTCATTGGTATCTGCTTCTGTCCTTCATTCTGCTCTTTCTCCTGCCGATCCTGCTGCGGCCTTACTTTTGTCCTACGCCTCTTTCTATGCCTTTTTCTTTCGATTCCGTTCTCACCTACACTACCGTCACTGGTTCTGCTCCCTATGTCTGTTCCTACCTTGCAAATGCCAATTTATTTTCCGTTTATGCTTATTCTTCGCTATCTGCTTCTGTTTCTGCGTATACTCCAGCTCGTTTTAGTACTCGTCCTGCTGAGGCAATCCTTCTCATTGTTGTTCCTTTACCCCCTCTGCCACACGTACCTCCTGCTACATCTCGTAACACTGCCGCTTCTCCTATTTGAGCACCTGTCGCTCCTTCTGGTGGTCCTTCTACCTCGACCTTTGTCTGTCTCTACCTCTGCTGGCTTAGCTGCCTTGTGTTTTTCTCCCATTTCTTCCGTATGATTCGTGTCACTATCTCCATCTCTATTTCTTGTTGCATTTCTTCCCATTAATACTACCGTCACCGCTTTCGTTTCCGACTAAGATTCATCTTCGGTATTTGTTTGAACAGCCTCCCTTCTGATCTTATTCTGCTTCTCTTCTTGCTACCCCTCATACACCTGCTACTGCTCCATCTTGAGGTCTCTACTTCTCCTACCCCTCGGGCAATGTCTCTGGCCCCTGCCCCGTCGTCTTCTGAATTGCCTCTACCTGTACCGCTCCCTACTTTCACGGTCTTTGTTACTGAGTTTCTCACACTGGACAAACTCCCATTCGTCGTGGATGTCAGTTACCGCCATTGCTGCGTTCTGGTGTTACTCTGCCCATGTTTGTGATTCTGCCTCTGATTCGGATCCTGCTCCTTTTCTTCTAATACTCTGGCTGCTGTTTTTTTCCTATATCTCTACATATTTTATTTATTTTATTTATTTTATTTATTTTATTTATTTTATTTATTTTATTTATTTTATTTATTTTATTTATTTTATTTATTTTATTTATTTTATTTATTTTATT
>NW_022170878.1:10115951-10167780 GCF_008802855.1 Photinus pyralis
AAATGCTACATTGTAAACTAGTAATCTCTTCGAAAGTATATTCGTAAACAATGTCACTCACATATTCTTACAAATCTTAGTAAAGAAATATTTTGGAAAAACTGCCGAGTGCGCCCAAAGCGTCTCGACGCTTACCATCTGGACACTTCTGTTTGCATCACGAATTGAGCTAATCACGTGCACACTGATTTTTTCTGATCCGCTTCGTTTACTCGCTCGAACTTTTAAAATCGTCAGAGCGCCGAAAAACAAAATCCCTGAATAAGGAAACGCTGACGAAGCTTGTATGGACATACTACTCCGCACACAGACGGTCGATAAATAAAATAAAAAAACTCAAAAAATCCATAAAGCTACTCAAAACCCTTCTATATAAACTTAATGATGTCCCCTGAACTTAAGACCCTACTTTCCTTAAGAACTTTTACCTAAAAATATATCCAATGAAAATATTCAATGAAAAACCAAAAATATATACACCCTCTAGTCTCTTTACTTGTTCATGTCTAATATGATATATTCTCTTCTTTTTTCTTCTTTTTTTCTCTCTCATCTTCTTCAATGTCTTCCTTAACTTGTAATTACTCAATTAATCTACTAAATTTTCTTATTCTCTAACGTAAATTTATTGTTTTTCTTTCATTTGCACTTGTGCTACTTCCACTCTACTATCTTCTCTGACTTTCTATTACTAGTCTTATTTTAAATTTTTGATATGAATTTTTTACAAAGTTAATCAATTGATTTATGTTTCTCACGATTTTATTCTCTTGATGCCATTAATTATTTCTTTAATTTCCATGTCTAGGGTCCATAACCTGCTGATTATGAATTAATCGTGACACAATTATTTAAAATACACACAATTAATCTGTTTATGCACCCCACCAGCATACGAACTCTGAATTTAGAACAAGAACATTCGGGTCACTTTCGCAAACCGCCGCCCGGCCGTAAACCGGAGGGACTCGAGTTTTTTATTCCTTACAACTTTAGCAATCATAACGACTGTCTAAGGCAAAACCACCAACCAACTTTTTAACAACGAAACTTTTACCAATAAGAGTAAAACTCGAATTCGCCACAGTTCTGGACCCGGAACTCGAATTTTCCTGTAAGAAACGAGAAGTAACGAGAGAAGTTTCTTTTAGGCCCTAAGCGACCGCAGAGAAATGAATAAGGAATAGCGCAATCGATATAGGAAAAGACAGACGGGCGAACACTAGCTCTTTCTGCGTTGTATAAAAACACAGGGATTTGCATACTTTTATCCTCGATGGAATACAAACATTGCCTTTTTGGCGATACGGAAACTACTCAACGTGAATTTTTGATTAATATGCTACCCCTCGCACGTCTGCAGAAAAAAATCCGAACCTTTTTCCGTGCCTACTTTATGACAGGAAATTTTAGTTTCCATCACAGTTTCTCTGCCTAGGAAACAATATTCTAATAAAAACTAGAACGTGTGCGAGAAAAGGGTACAAAGAATCAGAAAAATAGAGTAGAATGTATTGTTGTGAAAACAGCGTCATGTAAATGTAAAAGTTGGTTTACAGTATTTGAATTTGTTGTCTCAGTGTCTATTTTTTCTTTGAGAATTGTTGTCTTTGCGTAATTCTTGTCCAAATTCTGTCGCTTTTGTAAATTGTTCCTTAAGATTTGTGTATTTAATTTTAAAACGTGAAATTGCGTGTTAAAATGTAGGGACATCTGGTTTTTAGCATTGGAAATGTTTACGATTTCGAGTATTGCCTTTTTTTGAAGCCCGAAAAAAAAAATTGTCTCAGATCGACCCGGAAAAAAAATTTTCTTATAGAATGTGGCCTGTAGAATCAATAATTTCAAACAGTTCCAAGATTGGGCTACTAGTTCAAAAGTTACAGCCCTTTGAATTTTCTTTCGAAATTGGTTTCTAGTCTATAACTTTGATTGAGAAGTCTGATCGAAAAAGTACGAATTGTTTTGGATTCTACGCACCAAAATTAATAAGAAAAACTGTTTTCCCGAGAAATTTTGGTGTAGTCGATTTTTGGTAAAAAAGGAAGGTTATACACTGCCTTTTTTTGAGGCCCGCAAAGAAAATTGTCTCAGATCGACCCGGAAAAAAATTTTCTTATAGAATGTGGCCTGTAGAATCCATAATTTCAAACAGTTCCAAGATTGGGCTACTAGTTCAAAAGTTACAGCCTTTTGAATTTTTTTTCGAAATTTGTTTTTTGTCCATAACTTTTTATTGAGAGGTCTAATCGAAAATGTAGAATCGATTTGGATTCTACGCACCCAAATTAATAAGAAAAAGTGTTTTCCCGAGAAATTTTGGTGTAGTCAATTTTTGGTAAAAAAGGAAGGTTATACACTGCCCTTTTTTGAGGCTCGAAAAAAAAATTGTCTCAGATCGACCCGGAAAAAAAATTTTCTTATAGAATTTGGCCTGTAGAATCCATAATTTCAAACAGTTTGAAGATTGGGCTACTAGATCAAAAGTTACAGCCCTTTGAATTTTTTTTCGAAATTTGTTTTTTGTCCATAACTATTTATTGAGAGGTCTAATCGAAAACGTACGAATTGTTTTGGATTCTACGCACCAAAATTAATAAGAAAAAGTGTTTTACCAAGAAATTTTGGTGTAGTCGATTTTTGGTAAAAAAGGAAGGTTATTATACACTGCCTTTTTTTGAGGCTCGAAAAAAAAATTGTCTCAGATCGACCCGGAAAAAAATTTTCTTATAGAATTTGGCCTGTAGAATCCATAATTTCAAACAGTTCCAAGGTTGGGCTACTAGTTCAAAAGTTACAGCCCTTTGAATTTTTTTTCGAAATTGGTTTCTAGTCTATAACTTTTGATTGAGAAGTCTGATCGAAAAAGTACGAATTGTTTTGAATTCTACACACCAAAATTAATAAGAAAAAGTGTTTTCCCGAGAAATTTTGGTGCAGTCGATTTTTGGTAAAAAAGGAAGGTTGTACACTGCCTTTTTTTGAAGCCCTCAAAAAAAATTGTCTCAGATCGACCCGGAAAAAAATTTTCTTATAGAATGTGGCCTGTAGAATCCATAATTTCAAACAGTTCCAAGATTGGGCGACTAGTTCAAAAGTTACAGCCCTTTGAATTTTCTTTCGAAATTGGTTTCTAGTCTATAACTTTTGATTGAGAAGTCTGATCGAAAAAGTACGAATTGTTTTGGATTCTAAGCACCAAAATTAATAAGAAAAAGTGTTTTCCCGAGAAATTTTGGTGCAGTCGATTTTTGCTAAAAAAGGAAGGTACATATACATTGCCTTTTTTTGAGTCCCGCAAAAAAATTGTCTCAGATCGACCCGGAAAAAAAATTTTCTTATGGAATGTGGCCTGTGGAATCCATTATTTCAAACAGTTCCAAAATTGGGCTATTAGTGCAAAAGTTACAGCCCTTTGAATTTCCTTTCGAAATTGGTTTCTAGTCTATATCTTTTGATTGAGAAGTCTGATCGAAAAAGTACGAATTGTTTTGGATTCTACGCACCAAAATTAATAAGAAAAAGTGTTTTTCCGAGAAATTTTGGTGTAGTCGATTTTTGGTAAAAAAGGAAGGTTGTACACTGCCTTTTTTTGAGGCCCGCAAAAAAAATTGTCTCAGATCGACCCGGAAAAAAAATTTTCTTATAGAATTACTAGTTCAAAAGTTACAGCCATTTGAATTTTCTTTCGAAATTGGTTTCTAGTCTATAAGTTTTGATTGAGAAGTCTGATCGAAAAAGTACGAATTGTTTTGGATTCTACGCACCAATATTAATAAGAAAAAATGTTTTCCCGAGAAATTTTGGTGTAGTCGATTAAGTATTCAAATACTATGCGCAGTATTCGAATACTTCTCAGAGTATTCAAATACCTTGCGAAGTATTCGAATACTAAATATTTGTGAAAGTATTTGAGTTACAAATACAAATACTACTTCCATAAAAGTATTTAATTACAAAGTATTTGAATACTAAAAAGTATTTACAAAATCGAATACTGCCCAGCTCTGTTTGTTGGGTGCCTAGATAGTGGCGTTTCTAGGTACAGTTTTTTTGTATATAGTCCTAGAGGTGGGTTCTTTCCACGGTACTATATGCCATTTTTCCTCCTTCAAAATAAGGGATGATCTTAAGTAAATAGAACACATGGGTGTGAGCATAAGTTTAGATTGATTAGTGAAATTGTGTGTGGAGAAAAGAAATCGTTTCGGAATAAGCTCCCGTTTATTTTTAATTTGTTGCTTTTCAAATCTCTTCTGGTTGTTTCGCTTTCAAAAACAAGAAGGGGATACTGTAACCGAAGCTAGTTAATTTTCGAGTAACTACGCCCGTCATTCACACTCCCAACCGGAAATAAGTAAAATCATAATCTTTAGCCTCACTTTTTATTGCATGATTTTCTTGGAATCAATGAAATAAAAGGAGATCATTCGGGAAAGTTCGCACGTGCAGCATACCACGAGCCATCTCCGGATGAATTGCTATTGAGTTTCACCTCCGTTTTGGTCGCCTAAAGGAAATATACCTGTATCTAATTTTCTGAAGGACCAGGGAAGGTTCCTCTATTATACCGTTACTAAAGACAAGTCTAGGATTTGAGGAGACTTCAAGGCATCAGAAAACTGGCAAAACTTCCACAATCGGCTATGGGTTGGACCGATTGGATTGGCGTGTTGTTTCACGGTACCGCACACTTCGACCTACCATTTTTAATCTATTACTGATTACATTTTGAGAATGTCGAAATTGTAGCGAGTTACAAAAATAAAACACATCATTGACATTTTCCACCTGAGACATGCGAGTGGGCTTGAAAAAGTCTGTATAACGACGTACTGAAGTGCTCTTGCAACCATTACTCTGGCAATATTAAAATATGAATTTTAACTTTCGGTGTACCCCTAAACGATTTTATAACCGCCTACGTGGAAATTGAAAACACCCAATTTTCCAACGCGCAAATCTCGTCTAGATGTTCCTTGTGTAACGAAATGCAACAAATTATAAAGCACGTAACATATTCAGCCCTCGTGGATCATCCATTCTCCTATTCATCCCTTTTAAGCGCTTTCAATCGATCGAACTTTAAATTTATTATCAATAGGGTATGAATGCATTTGCCTCGAAACGATATCAATGCGGACATATCCGCAATGAGAGTGGATGGGAATAAAACATCGACATAAAATGAAAATTTTAGCACCGCGCCCCCACCGGGATCTCTTTGTTTGCCAGGCTTGTTATCCGAAATCTCCCCGTCAATTGAATTTACTTTTTTTTTACAGCGTTAACCGGATCAAATTGTTACTGTCGGAGTCCTAACAAGTTTGTGTTTTGTTTCAGGGAAATATATGGCAGCAGCTGCTCTCGTTTCACTTCATCTTAGAGCTTGTAGATACGATTCCATTTACATTAACGGTAAGTGACGCGATGCCAACTTCGCCATAATCTCTCTCGATGTTTCAGATTTTATACCCGCCTTTACGAAATCTGTTCATTCCCGTGTTTCTGAATTGCTGGCTTGCGAAACATTCCCTTCAGAATATGTTTGTAAGTATCCATTTTACTAAGTTTGAATTGAATTAACTTGGGCTAAAGGTGCTCCACCCGTAAACAAAAGAAAAGTTGGAAATTAAAGGTCGATTCGCACAAATCTAGTAGGCTGTAACTTTGGCGAATGAAATGTTTCAGTTTCAGTTTAATTTTCAAGCTTCAGTGGTTTAGTAAAAAAATCTTTGGAAAATGCACCACAATTCTCGGAAACTTGACAAATAAGTAGAAACAAAAAATTGTTGAGTTCTTATAGTATTTTGCAAATCCAAAAGTTGGAGATAAGCTCAAATCCTAAGATGACTACCTTGAAAGAACCGTTTATCCTTTTATTCTTAGCTCTTGCTATTTAACACTTCCACTAAAAAATTCAACGTTGTTCCCCGGCGACACTCGCAATTCCGCACCTGCGTTGCTTATCTCGCACGTGGCATTATTTATCTCTAAAACCAATTAATTTTTGTTCGATAATAACTTTTACTAACACTGGACCAGATAGATGGCGGCAATTAAAATTCCATGCGTTTTCACTAACGCCTCGGCTGTTTGTTCAAACTGTTAAAATTAGCTGCTTTGTAATGAAGAAAATAAACCGTTACTTCGATTAACGGATCTAAAACTTAATAGTATAGAATAAAGCTGTCATAAAGCCAAAAGAAACTAATAACTTTTTCCGCTTATTTCCGTAAAACAACGAAATTCATAATAAATCAAGTCTTTGTGTCAGAATTATGCCCCGTTTTTCCGTTGTTTTGTTTTTTATACCTATGTCTGGTTGGCTTCCACAAAGCTGGTTTGTGGATGAATTTTACATAAAGTCGTCTTTTCATTTGTTTTGCTGGTAAAGTTTTCATCTTTCCATACGCATTTTTATCATCGATTTTATAAAAACTACTCTTTGCTTTGGTGTAGTGTTAACAACGTAGCCGTAGCCAATTATGCAGAAAGCTGAGATTCTGTGGCGAATAGGTGCCAATTATGTACAAATTCCAAGAAATGTCTCAATCCACTGATCACGTGTGCAATAACGGGTTGGAAATATCTCGTTTGCAATGGAAAATACAAATCTGCATGAATTGAAATTGAATAACGTTAATACTTTCAAATCAATTGCATCGGTTTTAAAAGCGTATTATGCAAATGCACCGACCGTTCATGCATTTACCTTTGAATTAGATTTCATCTGAGTGGAAAACTCCACCTCACTAACGAAGTCGACCTAAATTCTCTATGACGTTTATTTTTCCAGAACGATCTACACAGAGCGATGCAGAAATCGCAATCGGCGCTATCGCAGCAGCTTACGATATTGACGGCAACTTTACTCTGCCTCGTCTTCACAAGGTGAGTGTCGTATAAAATTTTGATCTCTCGAGGGAGAAGTGGACGGGATCGTTATTTTTTTTTCGGTTACCCTTGGCATCTGCGGGTCAGGAGTGCCTCGTGCTGTTCGAATCGAACCGAGAACCTTAATGATCTACATGTTTCAGCACTTACAAGTAGACTGTACGATTGGTTCTCAGTTTGTGTCCGATTGCATACTCTATGTGGCTTTAGCACGTTGCCAAGGGTAAAGCGCCCCGAGTTATTGGGGCCCCTCTGGTACTTACACTGCGTTGAACACTAATTTTTTAACTCTAATTAAAGTTAAAATGATTGTAGTTTGTAGTTTAAATTTTAAACTGCATGTAGGTATTCCGTTTCGTACGAATAGTAGGCGCGGGTCCAGTTATTAACAATAAACATTTTCATCAATGCAAACGCGTGGATTGTTACCAAGGTATTGTTTCGGTGGTTCCTTTTTGGCCAAAAGATGCCGGTCTACTGTTGCTTTAAAGGGGACGCCGGCGGTCGAAGAATTTCGTTGGTTCCGTTTTTGGCTTAATATAAATAGCGAAGCGCAAATAAAGAACAAATGACGGTTGGCGACGGTGAGAGCGTAAATTTTCATTTCATTTCACTTCATTTATTATTTGTTGCCAATACGTTAAGATGTACATGCAAATATATAAAATTTTTGGACATAAATAAATAAGGAATAATATTTAAAATATTAAAAAACACATGTCTTAGTTTTTCTTAAGAATTCACCTAATTGCCCTGACCAATTTAAGTGAAGCGTAGCTTAAAATCCATGGCAACGATTATTGAGAGAATGGTTGTCATGGATTTAGGAAACTACACTTACATTTGTTGGTACATACGGCCATAAGTGATAATTAGTCTGTTTAAGCAAAAAAAAATTTAGATGTTTGCTTAAGGACCTGAGTTCTTTAGCATTAAACATTTGGCAGGCACGAAATAGCACGCATACTAGCAAATCCCCAAAACGTACGTGTCTACTACTGTTAGTATGGCTAATTCTTTAAATAAACCCCTAAAAAGTATCTAAAAAAGCGGCAAAGCACCTCGATTTGACCCATTTTCAATTGGTTTGTTACATGTGGTACATATGTTAACTGTGTAAAGTTGAACCGAATAGGTCAAGCGTTTGCCAAAGACAGAGAAGCGTGACCCCGCGGGGGTCATTGGATCTGGCCCATTTTCAATAGGGTTATTACTTGTGGCATATAGGGCAACTGTGCAAAGTTTGAACCAAATCGGTATCGTGTCCACGGACAGGCGGACACCATCGTCTCCCCTATAAAGCTTGCATCACTTTGCTCTGCCGCTTAATAACGGTCTACAAGAAGTTTTAGGTGGTAAAGAGTAAATTATTCTTGTGGCTCTTTTTTGCACATGAACACTACCATTCCAATTTGAGACGTTGTATCGAATGTGTGAGTGAAATTTCGAGTAATATACGGTGATCAATGCACTTTTAGTGCATAATTGCTTTAATTCATTCAATGTAACCTCGCAAATATTGATGTGCCAAAACCAACTGAGGTCGTAGAATCCAAATCAATTTGTACTTTTTCGATCAGACTTCTCAATCAAAAGTTATAGACCAGAAAAAAATTCAAAGGGCTGTAACTTTTGAACTAGTAGCCCAATCTTGGAACTGCTTAAAATTATGGATTCTACAGGCCACATTCTATAAGAAAATTTTTTTCGGGGTCGATCTGAGACACTTTTTTCTTCGGGGCTCAAAAAAAGGCAGTGTTTTGACTACACCAAAAATTCTCGGGAAAACATTTTTCTTATTAGTTTGGGTGCTTAGAATCCAAATCAATTTGACTTTTTCGACTATCAAAAGTTATAGACTAGAAAAAAATTCAAAGGGCTGTAACTTTTGAACTAGTAGCTCAATCTTGGAACTATTTGAAATTATGGATTCTACAGGCCACATTCTATAAGAAAATTTCCGGGTCGATCTGAGACAATTTTTTCTTCGGGGCTCAAAAAAAGGCAGTGTTTTGTTGTATACTCTTTGATACTATCAAATATACCCTGTATATGTATTATTGCATTGCTATGTAAACGGTAGGTGAGACTACAAGAATACCAAAGATAGAGGGCCATCCTGTATGTGCGGTTGTTTTAATTTAATTTAAATCTGGAGGATTTGATTACAAATAAGCGCAGAATTGGTTTATTTAATCAGAATTCGGTTTTCCATTTTAAAATTGTTTTCATTGCATAATTTCTTATTTAAATTTAATCATTCGTGGGAATTTGTTTATTTAAATTGTGAAAGCGTTAAGGAACATCATGTCGAGTGCATTTAAAATTTAAGGACGTTGTTATCGAGAAAGTTAATTGATTTCAAGACGCACGTGTGTTTAGCGCTGATCGCAAAGGATACAGGTTCACGATTTCTTTTGCGTGTAATTTTCTGTGAGCGAGGGGACACCTCAAACGCTCCTTATTGGTGTTGCATTTCAATTGGCGGAAGTAGGAGTATGATGATTGTGGATTGTGGTGTTCCTCTTCCGAGATAGGACCGTATCAATCAACGTTTCGTCCACTTCAGTAAGGACAAGAAACAAAATAACAATCAAAAATAAACATAAAATATTATAAGGTAAATTTAATTACGCGATAAATTTATTTACAAGTAATCAACAATAAAATTATAACAGTAATTATTATTTATCACTCATAATTTATAAGACAGCACAACTTCAATTCGCAACGATGTTAGACTTGACTAAAGCACAATTCCGTTTGCTTATATAGCAAATGGCCCATATGTCTCGAAAGTTGTCGAACGCTCCCGAATCTTTTAGAATCTTCTTGAGCACACACGTCATATTTCCCGGAAAGACGGAGTCACATTCGCCTTCGTTCTTAATCGCCGATGATGAATCTTTCACGGCGCCCAATATCTATCGGAATTTCTGGAATATTCGCTACAATATAGGTATACAATACTTTTACCAATGATACGGTCCTATCCCGGAAGTCGCTCGGTGCTCGAATTTTAAACGAATTTTAATCTGATCAATGCTAGGTATATATTCAGTAAAAAAATACATTTGAAATATTGTGTTCCTGTGAAGCAGATGTGTACCAAAATGAATAAAAAGGGGTGGATGGCGAGAGGCATTAAAAAAGAACCAGGAAAGCTAAGCCTGAACTAAAACAACTGCGGTCATTTCCCACACCTAATTTTATTACAAACTTTATTGAAGGATTTAGTACGTCTGTTTATTTATAGCTAACTCGAAAGTTCGTCTAATATTATGAATACAGTATGGGGCATAATTAAAACTGATACAAACAAAAGACATTAGGTGCGGGCAAATGTTACCTATTTTGTAAGGGCAACACGCTCAGAGATCCCAAGTTGTTTTAATAATTACATTCGCCGTTTTCGATTCAGCTCTTAATAATGCATATCGAAAATTGCTATTGCCACAGAATAATTAATGACAACTCTTTATTTCTTTAGTTCCACTACGCGTTTTGAAGTGGAATCGATTATAACGGCTAATGGATACGATCGTATTCCACTGAATGTTATAAAATTTGTTACTGGGTGTCATGTGATCAATTTCACTGAACTTTTAAAGATTATTTCTTTGTTGTATGACAAACTGTCCCACTATGAACTTAGGGGTAACACTTTTATCTAGCTATAGATCACAATTTATCGAATTATAACATACATAGTACAGTATAATTTCGACGTATTTTGTCAGGTGATGTTCCCCAAGGCTCTGTTTTGGGGCCTCTTGCGGTTATTATATGTGTATTAACGGTTTGCCACATTACCTTGTACCGTGTGTCCTATTTTTGTTGAGACTACAACTGTACCTCGGCTGTTTTTAAAGATAACTTGCGGTTTTTGGGAAATGTGCCACTTTTTTTCTGAAACTTAATACCACAAACAGAATCGATCTGTCTACATTTGTATCTGAGATACAAGGTAAAAACGAAGAGTTTGACTTTTTGGGATGTTAAAACTGCCATTTTGGATATTTTTTACGTAGAATCAAGTGGCGTAGTGAAAAAAATGTTTGGACTACCGTTTGTCTTCCTTTCAACCCCCTTCCAAAATCTCATCACCTTCGGCTTTTCTACATTTAGCCCTTATTCCTTTCTTTTCCCAATAGTTTTCCATTGTTCCCATCATTTCCGGCATCTATTCTACCATGATCATATCACTGCGTCGTCCGCATTTGCCAGGGACCATATCTTTCTTCTTCCCACTAGCAACCCTCCACCTTGGACCTGTTTTAATACTTTGTTCATGTCTCTTAGATGGAGATTAAATAAGGTTGGACTAAGACTAAGAAAGCTCGGAAATTTAAGTCGAAATAAATTACATTGCAAAAATAAACTTTGAAAATGGTAGTTCGCCGAATAAAAATAGAAATAGGCTGGGAAAAAAAGAACTTACCAATAAAAAAACCAACCGTCAAATTAATATCAAATTGTGTTGTAAAATTAATTGTTTGTAATGATGTGAATGCGTAACATAAAATTATAACATCACAAAAAGTAGCAGGTAAACTTCAAGAGGTAACATACAGGTTAAAAACAAGTTTTGGGAATTATGGGTCAGGTATGCAGGTACCAAGATTCTAAGCAAGGGTGAAATGCACAGGATTTGACTCATCTTTGGTGCAATAAAGCCCTTTTGTTAAAAGCAAGGTGGAAAATTACATGGCCTTGTAGGCAAATTGAATTAAAAACAAGATATGTGGAAATTATTGAATCGCCACTCATTTATCGCACATAGATTCTAAACTGAAGATTAGCGTAATCTCGCCCCCGCAAGATAGGTAGCGTCGCCCCTCGTTCGGGGTTTCGAGCCTACAGTTGAAAGTCGAAGACAATCACGGAATTAGGTGTTGTAGCTCAATTTTGACTACAGTTTTTACCACCCCCGTGACTGCTTCATTGACGGAGAAAATTGTTAGTTACAAACAACAAGTCAGTACATATATCAAACGAATCGGTAATTTCCACATATTAAAATAAAATTATTAAGACTTATATGAATGTTACTTCACGAACAAGACCAAGTAATCAACATCAATAAACATAAATTAAGTAAGCATTACACCAAAAACTACAAACAATAGCATAACGGTATTAAATATGTGATTCTGTATTGCGGTTAAATCAAGTAAATTTCAAAATCAAAGATTGAAACACACAAAAAATATAAAATGCGGCATACAAAACACAAATACGATATAAAGAAATGCAAAAATTGGGTGTTAACATTTCTGGCATTTACTATATTTACTTGCTCATTTTGCTGTACGCATAATAATTCGTCCCTTAACGTTTTTTTAATTGAAGGTCCACTCAAACCGAAGCGGGAATGTGAGAACTCGAAGGGAAGCGGGACGGACGCGGGATATATTTGCACGTAACGTCTATAATTCATAAGAATTAAACGATGGCAAAAACTATTATAGACACGGCGACGCTTGTAGGTTTCTGAATGTTCTCTGTACTCTGAAAGAAATGTATCTTCTGGGTGAACGCTAAGATGTTGTCTCTTTTGCAGCGTATGCGGCATACAGCACTTTCAAAGGGCGGGCCATCGACGACTGAACCTGTTCCAATCGACGTACTACGTGGTCGTGACCTTCTCCACCGTCGGCTACGGAGACTTCGTACCGGACATTTGGCCCTCGCAACTATTTATGGTCATCATGATATGCGTTGCGCTCATCGTCCTGCCGACTCAGGTGACCTAATCAGGCGGGTTCACTTTAATGACAAAGCCCATTTCGCAGTTCGAGCAATTGGCGTTCACGTGGATGGAACGACAGAAACTGGGCGGTTCGTATTCGTCCCACAGGGCGCACTCGGAGAAGCACGTGGTCGTGTGCAGCACAACGCTGCACGCGGACACAATTATGGACTTTCTAAACGAGTTCTACGCCCACCCGCTCCTGCAGGATTATTACGTCGTTTTACTGTCGCCGATGGAATTGGACACGACGATGAGGATGATTCTGCAGGTTCCGATTTGGGCGCAAAGGGTAATCTATATACAGGGTTCGTGTCTGAAGGACGGCGACTTGGCTAGGGCGAGAATGAACGAGGCGGAGGCGTGCTTCGTGCTTGCGGCACGAAATTATGCCGATAAGACTGCCGCGGTAAGTTAAGCCCTTTCGGATTTTCCAATTTTTCCGGCTGCTAGCAGAAACTTTTCTCACTTTGAAAGTGCATAAGACGAGAATTAAAATCATTGATTTTTCTCTCAGGATGAGCACACAATTCTACGGTCGTGGGCTGTGAAAGACTTCGCTCCAAATGTAGCTCAATACGTACAAATATTTAGGCCGGAAAATAAGCTGCACGTGAAGTTCGCCGAGTACGTCGTCTGCGAGGACGAGTTCAAGTACGCCCTGCTCGCGAACAATTGCACTTGTCCCGGAGCGTCGACGCTCGTCACTCTACTTCTGCATACCTCTCGAGGGCAGTACGTACATTCAGGCGCGAAATTAAAGTGGCACTCGACGTTAAAGGGCATTTTTCTAGGGAGGGCCAGCAGTCGCAGGAGGAGTGGCATCGACTTTACGGACGCTGTTCGGGCAACGAAATTTATCACATCGTCCTCGGGGATAGCAGATTCTTCGGCGAGTACGAGGGGAAAAGTTTCACGTACGCGAGTTTTCACTCGCATCGAAAGTGAGTATGGCGCGCGAGATTTTGGGCGAGCGCGAGCGTGGCGAATTTGTAGGTACGGGGTGGCGCTGGTCGGCGTGAGGCCGGCCGAACTGCCCGAATTCTACGAGGATACGATCTTGCTTAATCCGGGCCCGCGGCACATTATGAAGAAGAGCGACACCTGCTACTACATGAGTATAACTAAGGAGGAGAACTCGTCATTTACGGTCGCCAATCAGCAGACGACCAATACTGCGTCTTCTGAGCCGGTAATAGTAACGGCGGAGGAAAAATCAAACGCTTCTACCACTAAAGACGGTACCAGACTTCCTCAAGTCATTCTGCAAGTCCCTACATGTGTCAGTGAGTGTTGTCGCGCATGTTGCTATTTATCATGGAGGTACGCAGCGCTTTCCCCCAACTGCGGGTTCTCTGCATTGCATAAGCTGTGTATATCCATGAGAGACAACAGTTCCGGAACGCTTGGCTTTTGGACGTACACGACGCGGTCCTGATCGATGTTGGTCTGACAAATACTCATCGTAATGCAATTGACGTAGCCGCTTTTCATGTATTGCACATAAATGGAAATACCATAGATTTTTTCATGTCGAAAATTGTCACTAACTCACTTTTTCTGAACAGCTACCTTTCCCGATAATGGAAGCGGCGCAATGGATTCACGTCAGTGCCTAAAAGACTCATCCCCGGGATCAGTAACGTTAGATTTAGCGGTAACAGGTAACCACTTGGACGTGCCTAAGGCTGCAGAGAGTACCAATTTTCTCAGCCCAGAGATGATCAATCAAAGAAGGAACTCGCGCAGGCCGAGCATACTGCCCGTGCCCGACATGATCACGGGATCCTCCCTCAACATATCGCAGGATACTGCCGACGAAGGTGACGAAAGCGAAGACGAACTCGACGACGATGTCCCGTGGAGATCGCCCAGTGAGAAAATAGCGTAAGTCTCCCTTTAGATCTTTACAATGAAGCATGCATCTTAAGATTAGATCTAATATTAGTAGCCCTATTGAATGCTTCTAGGTCTTTTCTTTTCTGTCATTATTTTTTCTTTCTTCTCGCATATGTCTCTATCCAATCTTCTGTGGTCATGACATGCACCTATCAACCGTCTTTGTACATTCTCTCCAACCCCTTGCACTTCCCAGGTCCAGTTTTACAGACGATTCTGGTGACAGCACCCGACCCGCATGGCATGGTGATTGTGCTCGGTAAGTCCTTTTGCCAGTGCAGCTTAGTGTCTCTTTCATAGAGTTTAACTGTTACATTGCTGCCGTAAATTGATTAAAATGTAATCGCGCTTTTTAATGATCGCTCTAATTTCATTAATGTTTTGTAATTTGGGTTTACGACCGAGTTGACCTACTCACTAAATTGCCTAATTACATTACGCATTACAGTAAATGACGTCTGTGTGAATAATTTAGTGAGAAGTACAAGTGATCCAATTTTCTCGGAATGTTTCATTAACTACAAACTGCACATTGCTCATTTGATGCAGGTTATAACGCCAGTCCTGTGTCAAATTAATTAAGCGTTCTAATGTTTGAATATGTGAGTTAATTGGTGACCCCTCCAACGATATCACCAACCACACAACCTACCCCGGAAGTAAATAATTTGGCGAATCAACAAAATTCTTACATGTGATGGTATCCCTGGAACAATCTCCTCCATAGAGACGCACTGTACATCTAGGTGTAAGACCACATATCCCACCATCGACAATTGACGACGCTATACAGGAGTCTTCCAACGCGGCGGGGGCTCTTACGGCCCAGACACGGGGCACTTACACTGATCTGCCGACTCGCACACGAACCCAGACCGACTCCATGTAAAATCATACTGGGGGGCCTCCCAACGTGTCTAGACGCCCAGCCGGCACAAACAAATCACCTCGACCGGACCGAAACGTATTCTCCCATGCGATAAGGAGCGTCACACCGTCAAGCGGGCCGAAACGTAGCTATTGGGAGATAAAGACAACGCCTTACCAAGACAGCATGCTACAGGTATGAATAAAGGTGTGCCCGAAGAACCTCCTGCGAGATAGGAGACCTCCAACGTCGTCGGGTCCATTAGCCTGTCCCAATTAATGCCAATGGGGATAGCAGTACCACAGATCTACACATACACAGATTGCTAACCTTATGCATTTTTTGGGAAACAAATTTAGTATAAAGTCACTAGATATAGAAAGTACCGCAATCATCCGCCATTTTTGGGCAAATTTGCTGCCAACTTAAAAAAATTGACAATTAAAATCTGAACAGTTGTCATTTTTTATAACCTAACTTCATAGTAATGTCATGTTTTATAAAAATATATACAGATATCTCCAAACAGGTGGAACAATCCCTAACATTACAGTTACTAGAATCTGGTAACTTCCGCTATTTTTGGGCAAAAATTATGCGTTCTCTCTCTAACACACGGGCCCAATGGATTGCGGTACTTTCTATATTTAGTGACTTTATTTAGGTATACAGTGACTTTATAGAGACAGTGGCGACAATAGAGTGTCTAATTTTTGATTGGTCGTTGAGATCGGCCGCCATTTTGCGTCAAATTTCACGTGTTTCCGGTAATAGATATGCTCACGCGCATTCCCGCGCTTCTATAAACGTCACTGGTTGACACATTTGAAGTACAGGTGCCATGATATTCCTACAAAAATTAGTATCATGACAGATGACAGCCTGACATTAGCGACTTCTGCAGTCAAATGCCAGAGGCAGACGATGAAAAATTTGTGTTTCAATGGCCGTGAATTCAGTACCTAATTGTATTTCCGCGTGCAATTAGCATTGGAGGACAGGACAGAAAAAATAGCTGAAAACGAATGTGGCGGAACCTAATATGTGTGACAATGTGGCAGAAATTGAGGATACTGTTGTGAAACGCGATACCATATGCGACTCGCAGTGCAATAGCCCATCGAGCAATTTCTATGGGTTGGATTCAGCGAAGAGATTATGTTGACGAGGCAGAGTAAGACGTTCAATTGAAAGGATGGTTTTCAGAAAGTAGTTGATGGAATCTGGACCATCCACTCAGGCGGAGACTAAACTAGAGACAACCATATTCATATTTACAGTTTTTATATCGCTAATTGTACTAATAAAACGTTTAGAAAATAGTCGTTTGCAATATGTGTAACGCAACCACCGCGCGCAGCGCCGGTAATTTGACTGCTCCCTAATATGATATTGCGGTGTACGCCACACATACCTACGTGTATTGTGTGTTGCCAACTTTTTGACGCAAAATGGCGGCCGAACTCCTATTGTCGCCACTGTCTCTATAAAGTCACTGTATTTAGGTATACTTAAAGGCGCCCTCTATTGTGGAGTAGTATAAACATGTATCGTTTAAAACTGTAATATGACGCTTATAGATTTATGCGTTAGATGTCGCTGAAACAAAATTAAAAAGCTAAAGTTTGCACAATTCGAATTCCTTAATATTCGTATTATTACATTGATATAATATTATAGGAGGTACGCCGAGCCATAATTGTTTAATTTAACACTGCAGCATTCGTCGTAAAGGAGTTATTAAAAGCGGATACCTGTGGTCACAGATACACACGAACATAGGGCATGTTCTTAAAGAATCATGAAGGTTTTTTGAAGTTGGCGGAAATTATTTGCAGCTTTAAAGGTCTTGACAGATTGCTAACCGCAAAGGCATACTTAAAGACTATGTATATCTCTGCCATAATTAACGTTATCACGCCGATAAGATTTGGAATACGTATGTAGGTATACATATATGATCTCTTGAATACGTGTGTCTATAAACAAATCACAAAATAAATTCACCGATTACAAATATCAAATGCCAAAAATAACGAATAACGAATTCGAATTATGCACACTACCGCTTTACTACATTTTTGCAGCGACATCTAATGCATAAATCCATAAGCGTCATATTACAGTTTTAAACGGTACATGTTTGTACTGCTCCGTAATAGAGGGCGCTTTTAAGTATACCTAAATTTGTTTCCTAAAAAATGCATAAGGTTAGCAATCTGTGTATGTGTAGATCTGTGGCAACGCAAATTCACATTCCATAGCGTTCAACACCCCTAAGTCTAAATAATAACCAAACATATTCTAACCCTTAAGACAAGAAGGTACCTTCAGTAATTAGTACTAATAACTCTCGTACGTAATTCATATGCATAACATTTGTAAGGAAGGGTACGCCTGTATCGTTTTTGTGAAAGATGAGACTAATTGCATATAGCAAAAGTGCACTCATCGTAAGTAATGTAGATTTGAAATCTAGCTAAGTACATAAAATGGTAAACTTCAGTGTCGAAGGTTTTATCGGAGCAATTTAACGGTTAACAGTAATCTTCAGAAGGAAATCGGTAATACTTGCAGTTAAATGCAGAAGTAATAAGTCAATCTCGGGAGTATAATATAAAGGTGCATTCGCATTTTACGGAACGTCAACGTCACGTGACGAACCGACAACGTCACGTGACGGACCGGCAACGTCACGTAAATCTTACTGCCAATTCACACTTTACGTCAATAGTTTCTAGGATGGTTGCGATTGATTGATTGGACCATCTGTTCTTATCATGCTCAGATTGAATAGAAGAACATTGGCATTAGCGTCACGTCAAAGAAATGTTTGAAACTTATCTCGACGATGCGTTCCGTTACGTCTATATGTGAATGTTATCATAAGAAATCTATAATACAATATTTTGAAGTGACGTTGCTAGTCCGTGGCGTGACGTTGACGTTCCGTAAAATGCGATCTGCATACGTCACTGTCAGATGGACAACTAGGTACGTCAAGATGGCGGGTGCATGGAATTTTCAACATGGTGGTGTAATTCAATCGCAATAATTGTGATGTTTAATATAGAAAACAAGGAGGGAAAGAGAGTAGCTTTCTACGATTCCGAAGTGTATGTTACTAGAACTACAAGCAATAAATCTATTAAAATTCGATGCCGTGAAGCAATTGCAAGGGACGACATGTCAGAATTCTGGTCGAGTACAAACGTTCCAAGCCGACCGAAGCAGCTTACAGGAGGTTTAATTGCTGGAGTGAAATTCACTAACAATTAATATGCAGATCGCAAGATATATGTGCCCTTGGGAAACACACGACAGTACCCTTCAGCAAGGAGGGGTCTCATGCAATAGTGTAACGGTAGCTCCTAATCTTTGATTTATGGGAGGTTCGCAGGTTCCAATTTTAAGGTGGCAATCGTATTTTTTTGTGCATATTTCGAGCTTACTGTGAACTTGTGACCAGGCTGTGAGTTGTTCGGTGATTACCTTGTAATGGAATATACACACCTGTAACCTATACTGATGTTTACGGTGACCTATGAGGCGAGTGGTGGATGAGTTTATTCTTCATCGATCCTGTAGTACGTAAGCCGCCATCTTCGGTGCCTTAAATTCACTTCGGATGTACTAAACTATGAACATTATGAGAACGGTCTCATTTTTGACCCTTCCGTCGTGTTTTTTGGCCCCAAAAACGTGGGCCTAGATCCTTGAACTGTAAGAATCGGGCATTTTAGACGGAAAATACGTCAAGGTGGTAAAAAAAACACCATATTGTGAGTATCAGTTTTTCATAGAAAAGATCAATGTTTTTCATTCGTTATTCGAAAAGAATGCATTTTATTAAACGAAATCTGGGTTTTAAAAAAACAGAAATTGGTTTTTAATGATTGATATTATCAATACGAGCCGAGCTATGGCTTGTTCGAGTGTTCTCGAATGCTCCCGACTGTTGTCGAACATTCTACAACAAAACACATCATATTTCCCGGAAAAATTACGACACATCCGCCTTCGTTCTTTATATCCGATGACTAATCTTTCATAGCGCCTCTTTATCTATCTGTATTTCTAGAATATTCGGTACAGTTAGCTAAAGATTAGACAAAAAACAATGGCTAGTATCAAAATAGCATCCAGATTCAAACAAGTAACACCGAAACGAACAGAGCAGAAAACAGGAAACAGGTTCAACGCTTGTTCCCGTCACCTTTCACGAAGAATAGAATAAAATTTATTTTATTGCGTTAGAAAGCTAACAACCAACAAGTAGGGGTACTTTCAGCGTAATTTAGGAGGGAGCTACCTCTTCACTTTTGACGCGCAAAATGGAAATCGGTAATCGTTAGAAACATTTTCAACACGAAAAGGTTCTCCCTTCGATTTTGTTTGAAATTATTTTACGTTTCTAATCCCACTGCACTATTTCATTGTATTTTAAACTTAACTACTCTTCGTATAGGTCATGCCGACTACTAAATTATGGTCGAAATAGATCACCCGGTAACGATTCGAAGGAATAATTGTAAATAACGAAATTATGCATGCTTCACATCATCATTTATTATCATTGTTAGATTAATACTAACAGCAATGTTAGTCGCACGTAGTAAGCACATTTCAATAACATTAAAATGTCACCTCCTCTTGAGTAATTACGATCGTATTTCTAAACGTAACAATAACGATTGCACATTAATTTAAGTGTAATTCACGTAATTACGGAACAGTCGAGTAAGGATTTATGGTAAATTACTTTTTAATTCATTTCTCTTGTAGAGCTTTTCCCAAATTTCCGGAACTTGCTCCTTGATTTTTTACGTTGGCTCATCGTGGGCGCGTTCCTTTCTACGTTGAATTTTACCGACTACCTCTTCATCTTCCTTTCATATTCTCTCTTCTCCAGTTTCTTCGAAATGGGTTTCTCCAAATTCCTCACTTTTTGTCGATTTCGACTATTACATTATCCTCGGTTTACTCGCATTTCTATGCTCGATCGACACCTTAAGAAACTTCCGAACCTCCCTCAATTTTCCCGATTTCTTTGGACTTTTCCGTTGAGTCAATAACTCTTCATAAACTTCCTTCTTTGTCTTCCCTTACTTTCGATTTATACCAATTCTTCAATTTCGTCTACATTATCAGCATTTTCAATTTTCTCGGATTCTCGATATCCCCTGTTTGTTCCCTTTCTTATTCTTTAAACTGCTTCCCGATCTTTCACAATTTCCTCGCCCTACTAGCTTCCTTTTTCCTGTCCGGTTCATCCGTTCTCGTCCTGCTTTTCTTCTTTTACTCATCCTTCCCACTTCCTCTTTTGGCTTCGTCCATCTTACCAACATGTTGTGCATTGTCATCATCGCTTCCTAATGATTTCTCGGTTTATTGGACTTCTTCTGATTCTTTTGCTTCTGCTTGAATTCCAGATCTTCTTCAATCTGTCGATTTCCTCGGTTTTCTATGCTCTTTCGGATCTTCTCAAACTTCTTAGATTTTCTTGCTTTCTCGGGCTTCCTCGGTTCCTTCTGCATTCTCGAAGCAATAATTGGTTCCCAAAGGGAAATCTAAATGAGTCACGCTCCGCTAAAGGCAAAAGTGGCAAGGCAATCATATGATTGCAAATCGGACAGGTCCCGTAATCTGTCAAGCTAGAAATTTGTAATGGCGTGGCTAAAAGCCGTATACGTATACGTTACGGAACACCCGGGTAACCACGTTTACGTAAATGTAACGTCACAGCAATGTAACAGTACGCGATCGTACTCGTGAACCGAATTACTAATCTTTGATGTGTGTGTGCAGAATTGTGAAAGGTTTTCCACCGGTCTCGCCGTACATCGGCGTCAGTCCGACATTGTGCTATCTATTGAAGGAGAAGAAGCCGCTTTGCTGCCTCCAGCTGGCGCAAGTCTGCGAGCATTGCAGTTACCGCAACGCGCGCGACTACCAGTGGCAAAACAAGACGATAATCCTGGCGGCGGACTACGCGTCGAACGGAATTTACAATTTCATAATACCGCTGAGGGCGCACTTCCGTTCGAAGACCTCCCTGCATCCGATCATCTTGCTTTTGGAGCGGCGGCCGGACATAGCCTTCCTGGACGCGGTCTCGTACTTTCCGCTCGTCTACTGGATGCTCGGATCGATAGACTGGTAAGTTTCTCTTTGCAGATCGGCTCGCGTTTGAAGGTTTGCTTTCAGTTTGGACGATCTTCTGCGTGCGGGGATCACATTGGCCGATAACGTCGTCGTCGTGAATAAGGAACTGTCGAATTCGGCGGAGGAGGACACGCTTGCCGATTGTAACACGATCGTTGCCGTGCAGACGATGTTCAAGTAAGTGCAGATTATGAATTGCCAATCGCGTTTTGTTTGCAAGCGGGTAGTGGAGTTATTGACCTCCCTTAATGAGAGTGCAAACTTTCTGAATGTGAAAGTTTTGGTTAGATTTCTCCACGCTACCAGTGTATGTGCTTCAATAGCGTAAACCCACGTTAATAACTTTCGAAACTGAACTCTGTGGTCATTGTGCAGTTATTCAAACTGTAGTAGATGTTCTATTCTATTCTATTCGCAGGGGAGCCCGACCGGGCAGCACTTAGGCACACCAGAGGCCCATTGTGCCTACCCCCTTTCTTCGCAACTGAGTTCAGAGCCCGTTCCTATCAATGAAGGATAGGACCCTGTTTAGCCTAAGTTGCTTCACCATCCTCGGTTCCAGGTATCTGTCTCCAAGGAGTTGATATCTGTCCCTGATCAAAGCGTCACAGTGACAGACCACATGCTCGGTAGTTTCATCTGCCTCGCCACAGAACCTGCACGTTGACTACTCCGCGAGCCCAATGTTATGCAGGTGATAGTTGACCATCCAGTGTCCCATAAGGACACCAGTGATCTTCCCAAGCTGGCTTCTATTCAGTTTTAGAAGCTTAGAAGACTCCGATTTGCCAAGGGGCCCTGTTAGAAAGGCCTTGGACTGTCGGAGTCCGGTTACTTGTTGCCACTGAGCCTGGAATTGACTGGTCAACCAATCTTTAATCCTGGCCCTAACAACGGAGGGAGCAATCCCTAGGGTAGGCTCGGGCCCGACGAAGACCCCACCACTGCCTTCGCGAGCCAACTCGTCCGCCCTTTCGTTGCCCCCTATTCCGCAGTGCGCTGGCACCCAAATCAAGCTTACCCTATTAGACTCACCTAATCTATCTAGGGTTCGCCTGCAATCAAGCGCCGTAGCTGATCGGAACCTGTCTACCGACAGGGCCCTCAACGCCGCCTGACTATCGCTGCATATGTAGGTATATATATGCTTATTGCGGTAACCTCTACGGAGGTTTTCCTGTGCACAGGTCATGATGGCTAACATCTCTGCCTGAAACACGGTGCTATGCTGACCAAGGGAGACGCTGACGCTGGCTCTCGGTCGATCACCATATATACCCATGCCCGTTCCCCTTTCTGTTTGGGACCCGTCTGTAAACCACACGAGCCCCTCAGGTTTGAGGAACGGGCAATCCGAGTTCAGCCACTGCTCCCTATCCGGGAGAATGACTTTATAACGCTTTGGTCTTAGCAAGATAGCCCGGATCACGTCCCTCCTTGCGAGGAGGGGATCGGTTCTGAGGGTTTCCTCCCAGATCCGCCCGTGCCCAAGGCTGCCTCGATCCTTCCATTCATCCCAATCGTTTAGCCGTATGGAAGCTTTCCGAGCCTCTGCCTCCACAGCTAAGTGTAAAGGCTCTAGTCCCAGAAGTGCCTCCATGGCCAAGGTTGGCGTGGTTTTTAGGGCTCCAGTGACTCCCAGACAGGCGAGTCGCTGGACCTTTCCTAGCTGCTTCCTGTAGGTTACCCTGCGCATGGCAGGCCACCATACAAGTGCACCATACAGTATTATTGGCCTTATCACTGCAGTGTAAAGCCAGTATACCAGTCGAGGGTTCAAGCCCCATGTACAACCAAAAGCCCTTCTGCATGCCCATAGACATGCAGTGGCCTTTTTGCTTATGCGCTCAATGTGCCCTTTCCAGGTCAGGCGGGAGTCAATGATGACTCCCAGGTATTTCACTGACCTGGTCAGACCCAGTTGATGTCCTCGAAGAGCGAGCCCAGTAAGATCCGCTCTCCTTCTATTCGTGAATGAAACAACCTCGGTCTTTTCCGGGTTAACGGAAAGGCCATGGCTACTGCACCACCTATCCACCTGTTCAAGAGCCCCCTGCATGAGCTCTTTCACGGTGTTTGGAAACTTCCCAGTTATGACGATCGCGAGATCGTCCGCGTAACCCTGTGTATACGCTCCCCCCTCGTTCAAGGTGCGGAGGAGCCCGTCTAGTACCAGGCACCACAGCAGTGGAGACAATACCCCACCCTGCGGACATCCTCTAGTAACCGATGAGCTCATCTCCGTCATCCCAATTGAGGATATAATGATTCTGCTTTCGAGCATGGCTCGGATCCATCTTACGATCGACCCATCAATACCAAAGCTCTCAGCAGCCTCACTAATCGAATCGAACGT
This sequence comes from Photinus pyralis, assembly GCF_008802855.1. NCBI lineage: Eukaryota > Metazoa > Arthropoda > Insecta > Coleoptera > Lampyridae > Photinus > Photinus pyralis. The sequence continues at coordinate 10,139,889 of NW_022170878.1, forward strand.
GGTGTTGTTAAACGCACCCTCGATATCTAAAAACGCTCCCAGAGCTATCCCCCCGGAAGACATTCCCTTTTCCAGCCTGCACACCAGGCTGTGTAGAGCCGTCTCCGTGGACATACCAGCCCTGTAAGCATGTTGGAACGGATGTAGTGGTCTACTAACCAGTACGCCATTCCTTATGTATGCATCCACCAGATTCTCCGCCGTTTTTAGAAGAAACGATGATAGGCTGATGGGCCTATAGTCCTTCGCCACGGCATATTTAGCACGACCCGGCTTAGGTAGGTACACAACTCTTACCTTCCTCCAGCTTTCAGGGATATACCCTAAAGCCAGAGACGCTCTGAAGAGATGCAACAAGTGTAAGAGCAGTGGATCCAGGCCCTTCTGTAGAAGAGCCGGGAATATCCCATCCGGCCCTGCACTCTTAAATGGGCTGAACGTGTTGACCGCCCATCTCAGAGATCCCTCGGTAACCACCCGGGAAGCTACCTTCCAGTTGATCGGCCTTACACCGACCCGAGTAGCTCCTTTTGGTGGGTCCGAAGTTAAGTAGTCCCCAGAGCCTGGAAAGTGTGTTTCCAGGAGACATGTGAGTGCCTCACCCGCGGTAGACGTATATCTGCCGCATGGAAGCCTCAGTGTCCCCACCTTTTGCCCCGGGTCCTTCAAAAGGATTTTACGAAGTTTTTGAACTTCAGGAAGACCTTCCATGTTACCACAGAAAGTCCTCCAAGATCCTCGTTTCGACCTCCGAATATGGTCCTTATACCTGCGCTGGGAGATCTTAAGATCTTCCCAGTCCGCAGGTAACTTAGTTCGCATGGCCCTATTAAAGAGCCTGCGAACCTCCTTACGAGCCTTTTCAAGGTCTGAGTTCCACCAAGGTGTTCTCTTCTTTCCTCGAAAGGTACGCAGTTTACAGCTGTCCTCATAGGACGCTGTTATGGCGTCGCTTACTAATGCGGCCGCCTCTTCCACCTGCCCTGCTTTCCGACAGAGCAAAGGTGGTCTATCCAACCGGTCCGACAGTTTTGCCACATAGCAGTCCCAGTCAGTGGATCGGGGATTCCGAAACCTACAGGGCCCGCAGTGCAATGCCAGGTTCAGTTGGAAAAGAATGTGCCTGTGGTCCGAAAGCGACGGCTCATCAGACACTCTCCAATTCGTGATCATGTGAGCTATTGAAAAGGAGCCCAGCGTCAGATCAATGACCTCCTGCCTCCGCGCTGTGACGAAGGTAGGGGCTGCTCCCTGATTTAAAACATTCAAATCAGTTGTTTGCAAGTACTCCAGAAGGTGGTCGCCCCTCGAGTTCGTGTCCGTGCTGCCCCACACAACATGGTGTGCGTTTGCATCACAGCCAACCACAAGAGGGAGCCCATTACTTCGACAGTACTCTATCAACTCAGCCAGCTCCTTGGTTGGTGGAGCCCCTTCTGAGTCGTACGGGAGATAGGCGGAGCAGACCACCAAGTGCCTGCCCCGTCCTCTGTCATCTTTCAGCTGAAGTCGTAGAGCTACGAGATCCCTGAAACAAAAATCAGCCATTAGATAAGACTCGATTCGTCTATCGACATAAATGCAAGTCCTCGGGTTCAGTTGGCTGTCCCTCTTATAATAAAGAGAGTCCTCCACCTGGCCCAGACCTCTTACTCGTCCCTTGTAAACCCAAGGTTCTTGTATGAGGCATACGCCTGTCTGCTTTACAGCAAGTTGACGACCTATTAGACAGGTCGCCCCCTTACTGTGCTGCAAATTGCTCTGTAAGAAGGTTACTTTGTCCATCACTGATGTACTAGGTTCCCTCCTCCTTTAGCGATGCCGACGGTTCCGACCCCTGGTCGGAGCCAAGAACCGCCACACGAGCCAAAAGCTCGCTGACATCTTTCTCGATCTCTTCGGGTGCCGGGAGCAATCCCGCCGCCTCTTCGAGATCAACACCGCGAGGTTGAGCCCCCTCCGTCGCAACGGAACTAGGTCCCGCTGCTTCGGTGGAGCTCTCTCCCTTACCTTGCGCAGCCGGAGTCAGTCCAAGGTCCACTGGTCCTCGCATTCGGCCACGATGGCACCCTGCGGATTCCAGCGGAACCCTGCCAGCCGAGGAAAGGGCCCTCCCTCCATCTGGTCTACGACTGCATTCAATACAGCCATAATGCACCTCGACTGAGCCTCAGGTCTTTTTATACTCCTTGGACTAAATCAACGTCTTCTGTCATTAATTTAAGGGACTAAAGTGTCACTTTTTCTCCCGGAACGCTACGCGGGACAAATGGTGACAGTACAATCTTTTGACTTCCACAAGTTCGATTTATTCCGTTCAACCACACGCACATGGAAGATCTTCAAATGAATCTTCAGAAAGAATCGCGAAGAATTGACCGAGGTAGAATAAGCATTCAAAGCAGATGAGCACGAGCGCAAACGAAGCAAACCTAGGCTAATTTTTTCGCGTTTCCTTATTGATTTCTCCTGGTTTCCATGTTTACCAAGTACTTCGAAAGAGAAGTGAAAAGATGAAAGAAGAAGCGCTTTGATAATATTTATATGCAGCAGAAAATGGCATAGTGAAGAAATTATCATTTTTTAAAATAACAATGGAAATAGATACATCCTTTGATTGGATTTGATAATTGTTTAAATAGCAGCAGCAGTTCTAATTACGTTTTACCTCCACCCTATGAACGGAAACACGTATTTCTTTGGTTCAAGTCTTAGTCAAAATTGAAATTTCACCCAATTCGTATGAGCCTATGACTAACAGATGAATGAAAAGCAATTCTAACTAAACAGGTTTTAAATTGAAATAGCGTACGGAATCGCATAAGATGTTGTATTAAATTCAAATCAATTTCGTAGTGTAACGTTTAAATTGCAATGAAAAAATGTTTTCAATTTCTGTAGCCCTTCAATCTTAACAAAAAAACGAAATCTATCGATTTTAATGCAGCGTTTAATCAAATCAATGAAGCATTATGCATCTCTCTAATAATTCATTCATTCCTAGTTTGAGTTTGATGTGTAATTTATTCATAGAATCCACTTCCAATATCAATATAATCGACGATTAATTACGACATCCGCATGCAATGCAAATCAAAACAACCGCATAAATTTGTGGTGGAATTTGCCTTTGTCGCTCGTTCCGATAATGACAATTCTGATTTCAGATTCTTCCCGAGCATCAGAAGCATAACCGAACTTTCGCAATCGTCAAATATGAGGTTTATGCAGTTTCGCGCGCACGACAAATACGCCTTGCACCTATCCAAAATGGAAAAGGTAAGGGGAGAACTCGGATTACATGATTACAACAACAACTTTAAACCGGAAAGTTTCTCCAAACTTTGATTTAATCAAATTTCATTCACATTACCTTTGTAATTAAATTCGACTTGGGGGTTTAACTAATAGTTGCTTCCTGTAAACTCCGAGTTGATTTATTCAGAGGCAGACTTGTGATTCATTACTCAAATTAGTTTCTAACGCTTCTTTGCCAACGGATATTTATGCAAGGCAGAGCTGGGCAGTATTCGATTTTGTAAATACTTTTTAGTACTCAAATCCTTGAAAGTATTCAAATACTTTGTAATTAAATACTTTTATGGAAGCAGTATTTGTATTTGTAACTCAAATACTTTCACAAATATTTAGTTTTCGAATACTTCGTAAAGTATTCGAATACTTCGCATAGTATTTGAATAAGTATCCCTTTTTTACCAAAAATCGACTACACCAAAATTTCTCGGGAAAACACTTTTTCTTATTAATTTTGGTGCGTAGAATCCAAAACAATTCGTACTTTTTCGATTAGACTTCTCAATATAAAGTTATGGACTAGAAACCAATTTCGAAAGAAAATTCAAAGGGCTGAAACTTTTGAACTAATAGCCCAATCTTGGAACTGTTTGAAATTCTACAGGCCACAATCTATAAGAAATTTTATTTTTAAATTTTTAATATTGTAACGGAAACGCTCCAGACATGACGTCGCTTTTGGCGCTCTGGAATTTTCTAGGCGCGCGATAGTGGGAATGTTTGCAACGTATCTGGTAATTACGCGAATGTTCTGGACTTACATTGCTTGCGTGTATAAATAGTTGCGGACCGAACGAGATCGAGTACGGACGAAACATCGAGCGCGGAAATATAAATTGCGAAGTGTGTGATATAAATAATCGATATAAATTGTACAGTTTTTATAGTGTTTTAGTTTTGTTTAATAAATATTGATATAAATCGAACCCGAATTTATAAATCACGTTACATTGGTGTCAGGTGTGGGATTAATTAAATTAATTAAAAGTAAGATTAAATTAAGTGCTTCTGCTTGTGTATGCCTGTAACAAGATCTGCTGCCGCTAAAATGGAAGAAACGATGCTCAATTTGCTCCAGCAAATCCAAAATGGCCAACAGGTGTTGCAACAAGAAATGAAAAGCAACCAAGAGAAGATGGAAGAAAATGCTAGAAATTTTGAAGAGAAGATGGAAGAAAATTCTAGAAATTTGAAGAGAAGTTCGAGAAAATGGAAGAAAATTCTAGAAAGATTAATAAAGAAAATTCTAGAAATATTCAACAGAAGTTCGAGAAGATGGAGGAAAATTCTAGAAAGATTATCGAAGAAGTCTCTAAATCAATTGAAGAAAAAGTTGAAGATAGAATTACGGAAGTTTCCAAAACATTTAAAGCAACATTCGTTGAGATTGAGCACAAGTATAAAGCTGCGCGAGCAATTCTTGCGACTGACTACGGAAGAGCGTACTAGTAGTGCCCCAGATGAATTACTGATGGACCGTCTTCTTGAGGTGCCACAGCCTACTCATTACAAGAAGGTCGACCCAGAAACAAATAACAAGAGTAGAAGGGGACGTTCAGCAAGCGCGAGTAAAGCCACCTACTTTTGATGGTAAGATTCCTTGGACCACGTACGTTCGACAGTTTGAAGCAGCGGCTGCGGCAAATAAATGGACTCTTCAAGACAAAACTACAGCCCTGATTCTTGCTCTGAGAGGGAATGCTCTGGATGTGTTGCGGACCATCCCCGAGGATCAACAGAACTTCCAACAAATAGTAGCGCGACTCGAAATGCGATATGGCGATAAACACCTTCAGCAAGTTTACTATGCCCAAGTCAAGAACTGAATGCAGAAACCTGGAGGAAGTTTGCAGGAACTTGAAGCGGACATCGCTAGACTGATTCGATTGGCATACCCTACGGCACCGGAGAGCTTTCTTGATCAACTGGCTGTACAAACATTTATCGATGCCGTTCGTGATGGAGATCCCCAGCAGGCTTTGAGACTGGCTAGGCACGACAAAATTGAGAAAGCTTTGGCCCATGCGTTAGAATTCGAAGCCGCCAAGAAAGCTAGTCATGGAAGTGCGCGAGTACGTATGGTGGAACCTCGCAGTGACAGCCGGGTAAGAACAATCGAAGAGGAAGGTGGCTCTGAAAGTTTTGAAGAAAAGGTCAGTAAAGTAGTGGAAGAAAAGGTCAGTAAAGAAGTGGAAGAAAAGGTCAGTAAAGTAGTGGAAGAAAAGATCAATAAAGCAATACAGTCACTGGCAAAGAAACGTGAACCACGGCGAGATTGGACACGTTCGCCGCAACTGCCAAAAACCATTGCAGCAGCCGGAAAACTAAGAAAGGTCGACAGGAAAGGGCTATCGTCAACCTGCAGAAGCAAAGCCCCGATCTTCACTGTAAACATTACGTCGTCTGGAAAAGTTCACAATAATGCAGACGCTTTGTCAAGAAAACCGTGCAAGGACAACTGCACACATTGTTCTAAAATAGAAGACAAGATTGGCCATCTGCGACGAACAACTGTAGAGAGTGAGGAATGGAAGCCAAGCGAAATCAAAACGGCCCAAGAAAACCACCCAAGTATAAAAACTGTTCTGAATTGGATGCGCCACGGACAAAGACCAGACTGGCAAGACATTAGTGCCACAAGTCCTGAAGTAAAGAGTTATTGGGGCAAATGGAATAGCCTGACTCTGAAAGACAACCTGTTGTATAGGACCCTTGAAAGTGAAGATGGCACCGAATCGACGCTGCAATTAGTAGTACCTAGAAGCAAAGTGTCGGAAGTATTGCGAAAATTGCATGACGGCGCTTCCGGAGAACACTTTGGTATTACGAAAACGTTGCAAAGGGTACGTGAGCGATTCTATTGGGTCAACCGTAAAGAAGATGTCCGGCGATGGTGTCAAAAATGTGAGTTATGTGCTACTGGAAACGGACCATTTTCCAAGAAGAAGGCACCCATGAGGCAGTATAACGTTGGTAGTCCGATAGATCGAGTTGCTATCGATATCGCAGGACCGTTTCCCGAGACAGATGGCGGAAATAAATATATCCTAGTCGCTATGGATTATTTCACAAAGTGGACTGAAGCTTACGCCATTCCAAACCAAGAGGGAGCAACAGTTGCAGAAGTGTTGGTAAAGGAGTTCTTTACACGTTTTGGTGTTCCTATAGAAATCCATTCAGACCAAGGAAGGAACTTTGAATCGGCTTTGTTCCAAGATGTTTGTCGATTGGTAGGAGCCAATAAAACCAGAACGACACCTTTGCATCCTCAGTCAGATGGAATGGTGGAGAGAATGAATCGAACGATGGGTAAATATCTTTCAAAAGTCGTGGCAGAACATCAGAAAAATTTGGACCAGTACCTCCACCTGTTCCTTATGGCATATCGATCAGCCGTCAACGAGACCACGGGTCAGACTCCTGCCTGCCTTATGTTGGGTCGTGAACTACGCCTTCCATGTGACCTCGAGTTTGGGCGTAAACCCCATGAAGAATATGTCGCAGGTGAAAATTATGTTGACCAACTATAGGCGAAGATGAAAGACATTCACGACTTGGCTAGAAGTCATATTCAGATTGCCAGCGATCGCATGAAAAATCAATACAACCTCTAGAAGTCATATTCAGATTGCCAGCGATCGCATGAAAAATCAATACAACCTCCGCTCGGCCAATCAAACTTTTGAAGCTGGAGATCTGGTATGGCTGCACAATCCCCAGAGACGAAGAGGTCTTTCTCCCAAGCTACAAAGACAATGCGAACGTCCGTATGAGGTGATCAAGAAAATAAATGACGTGATATATCGTATCAGAATGAACCACCGGAAACCGAGAGTTGTCCACATTAATCGACTCGCACGATATGCCGGATCCAACAACAACGAAGAAGTTAGAGGTATTCGAGAAGAGGAACGCAGCTTTGGGATCGAGCCAAACTTTAACGGTTTTATGTCAAATTACGCCCAGCGGAAGAAAGCTCGATTTGGCGTTACTCAGGAAATTTGTCAAAATATTTTTGAGCTTCCGGTTAACGTTTCCATCGCCCATTGTGTCGCTTAGCTTCCGTATTCCGGAAAAGATTTGGAAGGATAGACGAGTTGTTAAAGCAAAGACCACGAGTGGGTAAAGTACTGCGCTTGGAAGATAGTCAACGCTCTTTGTTCTACTTGGTTTCAAAGAAAACGTCAGAAGGCAAACCCACCTATGAAAACCTCTGGTCTGCTTTAAAAAGCTTAAAGAAACTCATGGCATACTATGACATAAATAGCTTGGCGATCCCGAAGATTGGATGTGGTTTAGATGGGTTGGACTGGAAGATAGTGCGAACCATGATCGAAGTGATTTTTAGAAACACTAGCGTTCGAATTACAGTATGCTGCTTCAACCCACAGGGGACGACCCTCCGCAAAACTGTGGACTGTTACTTTTTCAAGAAAGGTGTTTGTCGAGCAGGCTCTGACTGCAGATTCCGACACGAGGCATTAAAAAGTAATACTAACGCAGTTTCTGAACGAGACGCCCAGAATTAAGAAGGGGGCAGTGTAACGGAAACGCTCCAGACATGACGTAGCCTTTGGCGCTCTGGAATTTTCTAAGCGCGCGATAGTGGGAATGTTTGCAACGTATCTGGTAATTACGCGAATGTTCTGGACTTACATTGCTTGCGTGTATAAATGGTTGCGGACCGAACATCGGACATTTTCACTGTGACATATAACTTGAAGCACGGCGTATATTTCAGCTTTAAGGTATCATGGTGTATGTCGCACAAACTAGAAATGTTATTGAAACTGTGACACATCAGTTGGGTAGTATGCCCCCTTTAGCAAACTGGTGCACTTTTTTCGGCAACCCCCAAGAAAATCTTGGATTTTGCATATGAAGATCCATTTGGCAAAAACCGCTGCTGATAGCAGTTTTTGTTACTGTTTAGAGAGAAAAGGAACGCGGTTCTCACCTGTCGTACATGTTTCGTCTACCATTTGCCGCCGGAAGCGTATTCAGTGCGAGCATGCTCGACACCCTCCTCTACCAGGCCTTCGTGAAAGACTACGTCATCACCTTCGTCAGACTACTGTTAGGAGTCGACCAGGCTCCCGGATCGGGCTTCCTTACGTCGGTAAGTTCCCGACGAGGCGCTACACTTGGGGCCGTTAATGCGAATCCGTTTTCAGATGAAAATTACGAAAGACGATATGTGGATACGCACCTACGGACGTCTTTACCAGAAGCTATGCTCGACGACGTGCGAAATACCGATCGGAATCTATCGTACTCAAGACACGTCGGTCTCTGACTCATCACATGTGAGTATGAGCGGAAGATCATCGACTTGGTCGAGTTGCGTGCGTGTGCCTTCAGTGGTATCCGTAAGTACAAAGCTACTGAAATTCGCTTTTCGGATGGTGCAGACTAGACGAATACTATCGCCTTCCTTCTTCGGTGTCCATCACTAATTCAGTTACTATTCACCAAGTGAAAGCACACGCACCGGTGGTAAAACTCGTATTTACAGCATGTTCTGTATGTGCACGATTCTATGTACATATGTTTCTTTTTGTGAATGCTCGAAATCGTAACTGGGAGAGGGCCTACTAAAAAAAACTTTGCCGTCTAATTATAGCAAATTTAGATCGACGTAACAGGGCGAGGTTTAGAAACATCCAGGATGTGCTTTGTGTACTTAACCGATTTTTCTCTGTTACGAGTGTGACTAACAAGTTCCGTATATTTAACAGGCGAAAGACGTGACAAATTTGGCTCAAACATTGCTTTTTAATCAAACCTGTCAGTATCTAACATACAATACGCATATACTGAAAACCAAAAACGAAGAAAATGATCTGGGATCTCTCTTCGGGGTAAGTCTTATAGTGAAAGAGCTTTGTAGAAATCACAACGTACGGTGTGCAGCTTGCTTTGTTGCTTTCGAGTAGTGACAGCTTCACAGAGTGCTTCGAGAGGAGGTCCATCAAGTAGTCTTCCCTGCATGATTTCCACGTACGGTCCCTGTACATATTCTCTCAAATAAATCCTTCCAATGCCAACTAGCCCTGGAGGTCTCAATTGGCTTTCAACGTTTATTTACAGTCCTCGAGTCTAATCGGAATTTCTCAGTCCTTTGTTCTCGCAATTCCTCTTATGAGATGTACTTTGCTGATCATGGTTATAGCCAATGTCGAGATTGAATATGTGTTTGCTTTTTCAACTTGATTGTTTAAGGTGTGTGAAGACAGCCGTCATTTGCGATTAAAGTGATTTAATCCAATGCATAATTTTGCTTATTTCAAGAACAGTGAACTTTGCGATAAATGATATTTTCTTTTCTTATGCATAAATAATTATGCGCCTTTTACATGCAAAGAATTGACATATGACAAGAATATAGAGGTATCGTTAAATCTGACGTGAACCCTAAAATGATCAATTTCAATAGTAACGATAAAGATACGAACGAAAATAGAGATAACAATTAATTACAAAAATTATTTAAAATTAAGTTGTAATCGTTTTTTCCCGTAAGTAAAAATTGACTTGTGATCATATAACTTAATCTAGCTTTTTCACCATACCTGCTTTTTAAATAGTTTTTATTTGTTAAAATGTCCCAATTTTAATTTGTAACCTCCACAACCCAGAAGATGACCGTTGGTCGAAACTACTCGCTTTTACATCTTTAATTAAATTAGTATGGGGAAGGTTTTGTGTTTAACAACTTAAAAGTCCTTGTACCTGGAAGCCGTGTGAACTGTGACCGAGGTATTTGACGGGGCAGAAGTGAAGTTAATTTACCGTATTTTGGGATTCCAGCATTACCTTTTCAACCGTAATTTATTTATTGTGTGATCAAAACTCTCTAAACCTTCCCCATATAGTTTTTATTCGTTGAAGTTTTTAAAAATAAAAGCGACTTATAAAAGTTTGAAACTATTGAGATGACTACATATTTAAATTATTTAAGTAATGATCCACGATCAGTAGGTACCTATTTGGAATTTAGCCACTTGAGGGCAGACGTGAAAAAACGAATCTCAATGGCTCATAAAAATTACATTGCACAAGTAGAATCCAACATTCACTCCGATCCAAATCGTTTCTGGTCTTTCATAAATAATATGCGCCAACATGTAGATCTCGAAAACAATATGCTGTGCGGAAACGCAGTTATTAAGATGGGAAATGAAATAGCTGATAAATTTGCGGAAGTTTTTGAATCCGTATATCTACCCGCGCAAAATCAATATCACGTCGAAGCTGCAATCTCTACTACAAACTGTGAACCCTGGAACGTGGCACTTGATTTAGTAGAAGTTTCCCCAAATGACGTATTAGGTGCTATTAAGCACTTAAATTGTAAGCGTTCAACGGGCTCAGACTTGTTGCCACAATACTTCTTTAAGGGATACAAAGCAGAGCCTTCGATACCGTCGATCACTCATTATTATTGCACAAATTAAACTTTTATGGTATACGGGGTGTGGTTGCAAATTGGGTCTCGTCTTATCTATCCCACAGATGCCAACAGGTAGAGATTAAGTTCAAAAATGGAGGAACTATATCTAAATTCTTATCGTCGCCTTTGTTTGTTAATGTAGGAGTACCTCAAGGATCCGTTTTGGGTCCCATCCTATTCATACTTTTTATAAATGACATTGTCATGTTTCTAAATTGCTTCCATTCACCTGTCGTGGTAGTAAAATTTCAGATTTCAGTAATTCGATGATTAGTAAAAGCGCTCCCACTCAAGACAACGGTAAATTTCTAGGTATTTATATAGATCAAAATTTAAACTGGAAGTGTCATTGTAACACCCTTGTAAAGAGGTTGAACACCTACTGCTACCAAATACGCAACAATCAACTAATAGGTATCGAGCACACGTTGACATACTATTTTGCTCAAATACATTCCAGACTTTCAGACGGCATTATTGTTTGGGGATCGTCCAGCTCAGCAAAGAAAGTATTTCTAATTCAAAAAAGGATAGTTCGATGTATTGCCGGTATTAGCACATATGAATCTTGCCGACCAATTTTTAAGAAATTCAGTATTTTAACTCTCGCATCTATATACATTTTAGAAGTATCATCATCCATTTTCAGTAATCGGCATCAATTATTACGTAACTGTAATTTACATTCACATAACACTCGACACAAAAGATCATTTTGTAACTCCCTCGTCAAGGCAAGCTAGCAGAAATTTCTTCTACGTCAATGGGAATTAAATTATATAATGTCCTCCCCAAAAGTGTAACAGGTCAGAAAACATTAAAGAGTTTTAGGGCAGCTATAAAAGCAATTCTTTTAATTCAAGCACCATACACTGTGGATGAGTTTTTTAACTTTTGTTTTCGAAACTAGTTTTTTTGTAATTATTTTAACGTGTTCTAGTATTTTAAATTGTGGAGTTATATGTACATTTGACGTATCTCATGCAATGGCTCACATTGTCAGAGATAATAAATAAATATTGAAGATATATTTGACATACAAATGGGATTCATGGAAGGGTTCCACATGTGGTTGTGCTGGTCCCATAATTCCAAATTAAGCATGTATTTGTACAAAATACAAAAAACAAAATGTGGACAAGTTTTTGATTCAGCATATAAGAAGCATATATGGTATCTTTTGAATCAACACGTGAACCAATCTATAAACATAAACTCACATAACTGAAAACTTCAGAATATTTTTTTTTTTTTTTTTTATTTTTATTATTATTATGCTTTGCAACAGAAACATTGCTTACAAACGTCAATAAAAACGAAATACAAAATAATTAAATTCAAAATTCATAACTAAAAAATTCCGCATATGAATAAAAAGGGTTATTAATAAGAAATCGTTTGATATGTGTTTTGTAGGTTGCGTAAGGTAAAGCCTTTATGGTATCCGGGAGATGGTTATAAAATTTTTGAGACATAGCTATAGAGCTATCTTTCGTTTTGCTCAACCGGTAAAATGGAATTCTTATTGCTGCTCTCCTTCTCGTGCAATAATCGTGGACGTCTGAATTGTAGGTATAGTTGTCAATATTTAATTTAACATGACAAAGACAAGTTAATATAAATATACATGGCATTTTCGCACATTTAAAGGCGTCACGACACTCGCTTTTATAGCCTAAATTCATTAATACACGCACTGCTCGGCGCTGTACCCTGAATAAGCGTTTCCAACATGGATTGTTACCCCATAGAATAAGAGAGGAGGCTGTGGCAGAGAGCAAAGTAAGCATTTTTCAATATATCGAGTGATACTTGATCGTGTAACCTACGTAAAACAAAAATGTTTGTATTAAGTTTAGAGGTGACGTAGTCAATGTGGCTGTTAAAGTCTAACTTAGGATCTAAACGTACTCCAAGAAATTTTACGTATTCTGGGTTGTCGTAACGAAGGCGCCTTAGGTTAAAATCATCTTCTCGGTTTTTAAAGCGTTAATGTCCAGACCATTGTTGGTACACCATTCAGCTGTAGATTCAAGGTTGAGTTCCGAGGTTGCAATTAAGTCGTTTGGGTCTCCATCTTTTTGTAACAAGGTGGTATCATCGGCATACAATAAACATACGCACTCATGAGGGATGCTGGTTGGTAGGTCGTTGATGTAAAGGAGAAACAATAACGGCCCCAGTATGCTTCCCTGCGGAACGCCCTTATTCACTGGCAGTATTTCACTGAATTCGTTATTAACGCGCACAGTTTGAAATCGATTGGTAATATACGATTTTATTAAGCAAGCACTTTTTTTTATCAAAATTGTATATATGCACTAGTTTATTAATGAGAATGTCGTGTGGGATGCAATCAAACGCACGAGTTAAGTCAATGAATATTGCCCTACAATACTGGCCCTGCTCAAAACACTCCAGGGTGTATTGAACGAAAGACAGAATGGCATCGGCTGTACACCTTCCAGGTCGAAATCCAAACTGCTTATTGTACAGTAGATTGTTATCTTCCAGGTACTTAGATATACGACTGTACATAATTTTCTCGTATAATTTCGAAAAAGCTGGCAGAATTGATATCGGGCGGTCACGAAGGGTACTGTTAATTAGCTTCACTAATAAGTTGGCATATAAACTTGAATTGCTTTTGATGAAATTGACGGTCGTCCCATAAAGATCTTTGCTATGACCGTTTTTTAACGATCTGATTACGTCCAAAACTTCTAGTAGCGATGTTAGATGATGATCAAGCTTAAGTTGTTTGGAAGTGTCAACGTCGTTGATATTGGTGTCATCCGATCGATAAGTAGGAGTAGGAGTAAAGCCTGTAGTTGAGTTAGAAGTATTAATGAAATGCCTGTTGAACTCGTCTGGTGTAAGATGGTGTGGATGTAAGGTAGTCCTGTTTGATCCTCTGTGTGCATTAACGTTGCTCCACATTGTTTTGGTAGGGTTACTCGATGTTCTTATCGCAACGTTGTTAGCAGCTATCTTGGCATCCTTAATAGCACATCTATAAGAAGACCTTGTTTTTCCTTTTAAAATTAAAAGTTCATTGGTTTTGTATTTATTATACAATTGAGATATTAACTGGTAAGATTGCCTCAGCATTTTTAAAGTTTTGTTGAACCAGTTCACACAATTTCGGCTGGTAGATCGCTTCAATTTTGTTATTGGAAAGGATTCTGCAAAATCACGTTGAAATTCCTCGAAGAAGGCGTTAAATTTTAAATTTGCATCCATATCACTATTCCATATAGGACTCCAATCCTTCTCGCTAAGGGAGTTAAACAGTTTTATGCGACCTGATGCAGTAAGTGGACGATGAAGGACGCTCTTGGTGTTAACATTGCCATTGTTTTGCGAACCTAATGAAATCAATTGACCAAAATGGTCTGATAAACTGCAGTTTATCACATTAGTAGAAAAGTCGTTTAAACTGAAGTTGATGAATATATTATCAAGGCAGTTGTTTCGCCTAGTTGGTTCCCGTATTGTTTGGATAAACCCAAACGAACTCAGCATACTAGTTAAATGAAACGCTCGGGTATCGTTAGTATTAAACAAAACATTAAAATCGCCGGTTACGATAATATTAGTAAAAACATTTAATTTAAGCAACAGGAGTTCCATATTGTTCATGAAGATCTCAAAGTTACCCGCAGGCGAACGGTAAACCGCAACAACCACAGTTTTAAGCTCACGAGATAAAATTGCGCAGACCTCACAATGCGATTCAATAGACATCTCATTAACATATGTCAATTGTTTAATATCATCACTATGGTTTGGAGTCAATATTAAGACACCGCCGTGAGTAGATTGGGATCGGCAGTAGGCTGATGAAACTTCCCACTTACCAATTCGTAAAGTACTTAGTACCTCCCGATTCAATATCCAGTGTTCACTTAAGCATATGATGGTAAAATTTTGATCACAAATAAAAGCTTCTAGTAGATCTAATTTGTTTGTTATACTTTGGATGTTAATGTGAAATACTTCTAATCTCTTTTTGGCATGAGTTTTTGAAGACGCCATAAAAAATGATTAACACAAGTACCCTTTGGCCATGTGGTTGGTGAAAGGAATAGCTCATTATCTTCTGGCTGGATAGAGATTTCAAATGAGGAGTAAGACTCAGGATATTTAGAAGGCATTTGCTGAATTACGGTAGGAGTGATGCTCTTATTCTTCATATGTTCCGAAATTTGTGGTATAGTTGTGTCGGGATGTAATCGTGACACATAATAAGTTATTGTTTTAGCGACACCCTTAATGGTAGAATCGCTGTCAGACGTTCCAGTAGTTAACGTAGGCCTTCTGTTTCGCCTACTTTTCGGCTTTTGCCACTCTCCAGCGTCGTTATCTGGGGTTTCAGTAGCCTTCAAGGCTACCTCAGGTTTGAAAGTTTTCACATCACTAGCATTGGTTGATAGAAGGTCACTATTAATATATACAATATCGTTTATCATTTTTGATTGTGCTATTTCAATTGAACTTTGCGATCTTGGATTTTCCGTCTTATTTTGCGAATTGGTGTTTTTCGTAACCGAACGTGAATTAGTTCGCGACTTGTTATCGTTATGTTTTACTATGTTGGAGTACGATGGAGTAGATTTCTCTTTAGGTACAGCCACAGGCTTTTCTATACTGAGGGATTGTAATTGTTTAGACAAAGTTAAATTGTGATTTTTGATTACGTTTAATTCATATTTTAATGGCAAAACAACTTCTTTATTAAAATCTTCAAGAGCTTCTTGAACAGCATTCCCCGCACAAGCAGAAAGCTCATTTTGTATGGAATTTATCAAAGTTGACTGCAATTGTTGTATTAAGCTATGATATGGTCGTTCGGTGCATTCTCTACACACGTATTTTAAGCAAGGCATGCTATTAAGAAAATTTATCGTACCTTTGTTGACTTCGGCACAATCACCGTGAAAATATTTATTACACACACCAAAACAGTGCACAAAATCTTCATTGGCAATTTTTAAATTACATTTAAAGCATAGGATATCAGGCGGGCGTCCGACCGCGTCCGCCATCTTCTAGCACGCTAACCTAATTACAGAATAACCAAATGTACAGCCGTGGTCAGAAGTAATGATCTTCGTTAGATACCTCAACTGTAGAAAAAGTACTAATATGTTAGGTTAATAGGTTTTTTGAAACATACAAGATCACTATATTAAAAAAAAATATTCCGAATATTTGCCATTTGCTGTGTAACGATCGTCGGAAAAAACAATATAAATAATTTTAACGTTCTATATATGAGTATTATTTTTAGTGCACTTTCACTTTCACTTTCAAAAAATAGAAAGTGCACTTTTGCTCTCCTTATATGTCTGTCTGTCTGTCTGAGTCATAAGGGCAGCGGAACTACACCACTTACCGACTTGGTATTGGTGTCATTCGATTAGAAATTAAAAATGATTTCATGTTTGTATTGTATATGCATGAAATGTCTATAAGGGCTATTGTAATCGAAAAAACAAATTTGAAAGTGCACTCTTCGGCTCTTACTCACTAGCGTAAGGAAATTTTTCTTTTTAATTTTACAGTATTTGTATCTAACACATGACATTGGGCACAGCATGTTAACACACTTTACAGTTTGCACCATAGTTTATTTGGTTCTCTTACCATACTTATTTAATTAACTAACGTGTAGTGATTATTGTATTGTTTTGTTTTGTTTTAGTGCACTCTAAATACCGGTCAAATATTGTTCATTGTTAGATAGATAGATAGATACTTTATTCTTTACCAGAGAGGTGTTTCAAAAAATTTACAAACATTATTAACAAGCGTAAACAAACAACAAGAAAATATAAATATACAACTACAGTTAAAAATTAATAAATACTAAACTACGCAAACTCACTCATTCCTGGAAAACATCAAAGAATTCCTTTAAAGAATAAAAAACAAAGGAATTAAGTCGCATTCTTAGCGTTTTTTTAAACAAATCAAGTGAAGAAATTGACCTTATACCCGACAAACTACACATTCGAAAATAAATAAGTTATATACAGTTGGTATTTTTAATTTCATAAAATGGGGACGACACGAGTCTCGAGGCCCTATTCGAACTATAACACGAATGGCTCTCTTTTGCAGCTTGAAAATATTTATGACAAATAAACATAAACATAAATAAACATTATGTCGCTTTGAGGAAACAAACAGACAATAAACACAAATGAAAGTATGTCTGTAAAGAGTGCACTGCAAAAAGGAAATTCAAAATTAGTAAACATTTATACGGAGATTTATGGTTTTAAAACTAGAACGGCTTTCACGATCATTCAAAGAGTGTGCAAAGGTGCGAATGTCTATGAAGCTCAATCCACTCAAAGTTGCTAGTCGCTTAGAACAAGAATTATGTCAACGGCCAGATCTTTCCATCCCCTGCAACAACGGCATAAGTGTAAATCTGTCAGAAATGTAGCCTCTATCCACTTGCCACTTGCAATCCAATTATATGTAATGTGCGTGAAGATAAATAATATAAAGGACTCTGAACTAGAAAGCAATTGTACGAGGAAATGAAGGTGGTGGTGAAATGAATATACCTAATAAACTCTACCTCAGTTACGTAAACAAACGGACAGCCAAGGTAGAATTATGGCCACCAAATTTCAAAACTCATTACCGCGTAATAGGTTTTCTGTCTGTCGCTTCTTCAAACCGAATGCGCGTTTTGAACATGTGCTGCCGATTTCAACAAAAATGATCCCGTCATCATAATTCGTATAACGCAGCTAATTTGCGACATTTATAACAAATAGGTACATTATAAAAAAGCAAACTGTTAGGAACGTAATACGCAAGTGTGTAATCTGTCAACGTTTTACTAATATCCCTGTGGAAGTGGAAGTTGGTGTCCCTCCGAAGGAACGAGTGATAAATGGAGATCCCTTTACTACTACTGGGATTGATTTCACTGGTCCAGTATTCCTGAAGGGAAAAGAGAAAGCTTGGATCGTGGTATATACTTGTGCAGTTTATCGTTGCATTCACTTGGATTATGTCTTAGCTTTGGATACTGGAACATTTTTAAATTCTCTGGAAACCATATTTTCTGACAATGGAACTAATTTTGTGCGGGCGAACAACCTTTTCAAGAAGTTAGATTGGAACAAAATTGAAAAGGAAACTGGTACAAAGAAAATTGGAACAAAATTGAAAAGGAAACTGGTACAAAGAAAATTATTTGGAAATTTAATGTTTAAACTGGAGCCTGGTGGGGCGGATTTTGGGAACGATTAATACGTTCTATTAAAGATTTAATGAAAAGGATCATTGGTAGAGCTAAACTGAATCGGAAGGAATTACGAAATTGTTTAGTTGCTATAGAATCTTTGCTATGTTGGGTGTTATTTAAGTACTTTATTTACATATCATACTAAAGCTACATTTCGATGATACCAACAGGTTCGAGCTACTAACTTAGTCAAACTAAACTAACTATATAGTCAGGGAGACATTTCTGAAAAATGCACGTCTAACGGCGTTTTGTGCTACAAACTGGCAACAGGCGGTTCTAGACTAATTGGTCCCCGCTGAAAACGATGCGCCCTGTTGCCAGATCCGATTTTGGCATTTAAGCCCTTAAAGCGAAGATAGCGGGCGAAATGACCGTTTTTCGGTTATTTCGAGCCCACAAGGCACGCCACTGAATGTTTTGGGTAGTTTAAGGGTAGAATACCATCTAGTACACACGTGGACATCGTTTAGGCACACTTTCGTATTCATATTAGGGGCCTAAATGCCAAAACTCCGTTTAAAAACGTAAAAAATGCAAAAATTCGTCATTTTTTTTTCTGGCCGGTTGTCGGCGTCCAATATGTATTCATATGGTAGAGTTAACATTTAAGTATTTGGGGACCTCCAGCAGCGCCATATGCCTGGGGCCTAAATATCAAGATGGCGCTTGGAAAGTCCAAAAAACAGTGAAAAAGTCGTTCTTTTTTCCGTTTCCGTTTACTACACTGGCCACACATTCCCCATTTCGATGGCCTGGAGCAATAATACGCGAATTGCGAATATCATTCTGGATGTTACACAACTGAAGGGCTTAACTGCGGAAGTGGGGACTTTCCCAAGTTTCCTTTTTGATTGTTTTTTAATTAAAAACGTAACACGTGCAGTCGAAACTGTTTAGGAATATTGAGCACTAATACTATGAAGAAGGTTATTATGGCAAAGAATAGAACGTTACAGAGTTTAAGTTGTCTCTTGAAGCATGACGTTTGTCTCTCGTGGATTGTTTTTGGCATATTACACATAGGATACTGTTAAAATCACCACCAGAGGTGATTCATGCTGCATGGCCAGGCGAAAACTGAAACAGTCAAATTGGAGTCATCCACCGCGAAAGGGAAGACATGAGCACCATTCTTGAATAGAGCATTCTTCATGCGTTAGAATGTAATTGATATCATGTTAAATTAGTATGACGAAGCTTAATGTTAATGTAAATCTTAGAGTGAGAGTCGTTAAATCCCAGGTTATTAATCCAAAAAGACACATTTCCCAAACTTATTTTAATTCTCGTTTTAATGAACAAATTGTAAAAGCCGCGACTAGTTTCGAACCAACGGTCATCTTTCTGGCTAGGGAAATTTACAGAATAAAACTTGTTAAATGTTAGTATACAATGCAAATTTGAAAGGCAGCATGGGGAAAACGATGATAATTATACAATAAAACATTAAAAAAATATTCTTCATTGAATGTTAATCTTAGTTCCATGATGTAAAATTAATTGACTTTTAATATTTAAATGGAAATATGGGCATTAGGTGGAAGACGCTATCGAAGCGACACAGACGACTTCAGGAGCGGCGCCGACGAAGATGCACAACAACACGCGCAGTGCACTGATTTGACAGTTTCGCGAATCCGTTCGGTGGATGAATAATTCCACCCCCTTCTTTCGTGGGGTGACAGTTCGCAATTACTGATAATGAATGTTTCGAGAACACCAAGATGAACAGCGAACGTAAAGACGTGGCCAGTGTAGTAAAATTACGGCAAATAGGAACGACTTTTTTCACTGTTTTTGACTTTCCAGGCGCCTATCTTGATATTTAGGCCCCAGGCAATATGGCGCTGCTGTAGGTTCCCCACATACTTAAATGTTAACTTGACATATGAATGCATATTGGGACGCCGACAACCGGTCAGAAAGAAAAAAAAGTGTATGAATGCTATGCTTTGACGTTTTTTAAGCGGAGTTTTGGGCATTTAGGCCCCTAATATGAATTTACCAAGTGCCTAAACGGTTTCGTTCGTGTTGGATAGATGTTTTCTACCCCTAACTACCCAAACGTTCAGTTGGCTTGCCTTTGTGGATCAATATAATCGAAAAAAACGGCAATTTTTTGACCGCCATCTTAAGATTTAAGGGCTTAAGATGTCAAAATTGGTTCTGGCAACAATGGCGCATCGTTTTCAGCGGGGGCAAATTAGTCTAGCTAGGAACCGGCCTTGTTGCCAGTTTGTAGCACATAAACAATTGGTACTTTGTATGTACTTGTGTTTTTTTGTTTTTGACAAAGTCGTGCATTTTTAAACAAAATCGCTCACATCCTTCTAAGAACCTGGCCCAAAGCTAATTATTTTTGTATATTATTTTTCATTCGCTTGCACTCAGCATGTTCCACTTGTAGGAAGTAAATGAAAATCGTTTATATGCATTTTTTTGTATCGTTATTTATGATTCTAAGTACACCCCTAATTATTACGTATGAGAGGACCGGTCCAATTTTTTTTATTGTCAATTACGCTTTTTAGCAATTTTATAAAATCAACATTTTCCTCGTTTCTAATGATAGCTATCTCTTTAATATTCATTTCCTTTCAAAATTCTATTAATTCTCTCAACAATACGTCTCGCGTGCTTGTCGATCGAGATTTTTGTAATACATAAATTGTTGATATTTCCGGAACATAACATAAATTTTTACTACTTGAATACAAGGTAGTTTTATCTCCCACTTGAAATTTATTTGCATTTACAAGAACTAATTCTGTGCTTTCTTTTGGAATTTTAAAACTTCCGCAATATTCGGTTGATCAGGCCGATTTGCTGAATCTCCTAACTTATTATCGTCTTGATTTGCATTGTTATTTTGCAGCACTTTACTTTTAGCGCGTGTTAACACTGTAATTAACTGAGCGTGCATATTTTTAAGTTCATCCGAGGTTATTATAATACGTGATAATGCGTCCGCACTTACATTATTACTTCCTTTTACGTATTCAATTCGAAAATCAAATTCCTCAAGGTGTAATCTAAATTTTGTCAAACGACTAGATGGACTAGTATGATTAAATAAGTAAATTAACGGTTTGTGATCTGTCAAAATTTTAAATCTTCTTCCAAACAAATAAGGTCTAAAATACTTTATAGCCCACACAACAGCTAATAATTCTTTTTCTGTCGTAGGGTACAATATTTCACTTTTATTGAGAGGGCGGCTAATGTAAGCTACTGCTTTTTCATTATTATTTAATAAAACTGCACCGATTGCTAAACCCGAAGCATCGGTTTGTAATATAAATTCGTTTTCGTCTGAGAAATCTGGATAATCTAGTACAGGTGGAGTTATTAATGAATTTCTTAAATAATCAAAGGATTGCTGACACTCATTGGACCACTCAAAATGAGAATACTTTCGACATAATTTGTTTAATGGCAGCGCTATGCTTGCAAAATTTGGTACATATTTCCGGTAATAGTTGGCGAATGCAACAAACCTTTTTACTTCGATTGAATTCTTTGGAATGGGATATTCCTGTAGTGTTTTAATTTTTTCTGGATCGGGTAAAATACCATTTGCGGATATAACGTGACCTAAGTATAATATTTCTTTTCTTAAAAATTACATTTGGAAGGATTTAATTTTAAATTAACATTCCTATCTAACACTTTAAGTAAATTTTTATTATGATCTTGTAAATTTCTACCAAAAATTCTTAAATCGTCTAAATATACAAAACATCGCTCATAATTTAACCCCGAATTTTGGGTTACCACCACAAAAGGACTGCAGTGCTCATGTTTTCCAGAAGGGAAGGAAGCTACTGCAAGCGATTTACGTATTCAACGTAAGAAGATACTGGAGATCCAGAAAGCTATACAAGATCGTTTCAGAAAGGAATATCTTTCGATTCTTGTCTCAACAAAACATATAAAAGGCAAAGAAAATTTGAAAGTGGGAACGCTAGTACTTGTTGGGGATAATATAAAGGAAAGGTTCGAATAGCTACTTGGAAAAATTTTCCCAAGTCATGTCGACGGAGTTGTACGAGCGGCTGAAGTGAAAACGAAAAATGGATTATTAAAGCGTCCTGTTGAGCGTCTTGACCCGCTAGAGATGTCTGAAGAAGTGAGATCTAAGTTCAAACCAGAAGTGAGTCACATCGCATTTGATTCAGTCAATTTTAGGTTTGAATGAAGTATCAAAAGAAGCTGCTGAAGAGGAGGAATCCGTTATTACACGTCATGGACGAAAGCCGAATCGTTACGGGCAGTGGAATCGGTAATTCGGTAATAAATGTATTTATAGTAATGTAATTTTCTAGTATAAAATTAGCGGGAGTTTGTAGAATGTATAGACAGATAGAAATTGTGAACGTCTTGTCACGTCATATTAGATTGAAATCTTATAAAATAAACTTTTAAAGATTTTAAAGTCTCGTCATAGTTTGTCTGGCAATCACTATTAGATAAGTTTAAGAACAAATTAACGTAGTCGCGATAGTGGTTTTTATCTCGTTACGTAACTTAACCATAAATAAGTTTTGACACTTAGAATGGCGCTTAAATTAAACGTTTTTTTAGAGGAAGCTTTTACTCCTGGTCCATTATTACTAGCGATTTTATACCGCTAGATTTTTTGGCTATACTGTTAAATAAACTTTCACTGACAACGAAAGTGAAAGTCAGTTGGCGCACCTGTGAATGCCCATAAGGGCGTAAAACAGCGCATAATTTGCGCCCAATTATGCATTCGATTAAATCAATTCAGTCAACCTCAGTGAAAAAATAGAAGTAAAAATACTTACTTAAAAACAAACTGCAATATTTTTTAATCTTTCACTGTTTAATTGTGGCAATTCCTACAAAGTTTGGAGATTGTATTGCAGTTATCAGTATTGCATCATCACCAACCGAAATGGTTATCTTCTGGGACCGCACCAATTTTGTGAAACGTATGAGCTGTCACTCAGCTAAACCACTTCTTCAGCCGTTAACCGTCTATAACTGTGATGGTCTCAGTGGGAGGCAGCCCAAAATCCACCCACCTGCTCTTGCACTGGTATAGGGTCGTTTACACCTTGAGAGATAAATGAAAAACTGAAAAAATATACTTAACTAACCATCATTAACAGTGTGCCCTACTCTTCCGAATTTTTCTACACTAAACTTTTTGAAAATGTTTTCTTCGCAGATTTTCTGCGGCGATCCGACGCTGGCATGGTTTCGATGGAACATTTTTACTCGGTGGGGACAGGAATATGATCCGACAAAGGTGTTGTACTCTCGACCGAGTTTGACCGTTTTTGTTTGGATTTTGCGCGCACGCTTTAGCAAAAAAAAAGAAACAAACACCGCGACTTTTGGAACCCCTCGGTAGTAGAAATGCATAGACGCCCAAAGCTTTTGTTTGGTTACCTATTCCTTTCTGGGTTACCTTTCTGAATCTCGCCCCACCCTCTTAAAACCATAAACTTTAGATGAGAAACGTAGTAACTAACAGGAATGAATATGACCAACCTATATTTGCTAAAATTACTAGTTTGATGTAAAAAAAAAGAAAGATTTTAGTGGTAGTGCACGACAATTAGTCTATGCAGCTTCTAATTTCCTTCAGCTTGACGAGGAAATGGGCGCTGATCGCGTTGGGGTAACGTACCGACCGAAGGAGGGTACCAATTGTCTTGGATGTACTGAGAAACGTAACTCGATGGTGAGTTCTAACCTTTGCTTGTTGCAGCTTGTATGCGTTAATATCATTTTTCTTCAATTTACTCGATTATAGTTTGACTTTATTATTTCATGACCGAACGCGTTAAAGGTCGACTTGTGTTCATTTGTCCTATGTTAACAGTACTCGGTGAGTATGGCCGACGAGGCGAGAGATAATCACGAGCAACAGATCGAGCGAGCGGAAATTGCGAACCTGGTCAGATCGCGCATGGAAAGTCTTAATCTACCACCGATGGATTACAACGATGTCAGTGAGAAACGGAACAGCCTATCTTACGTTATCATAAACCCCAGCTGCGATTTGAAGTTAGAAGAAGGAGACATCATGTAAGTTTTCCATTCTACCTTCTCTTTTCCTTGTTGTAACTATACTGGCGTGTCGTCGTCTACTTTTTCATTTTCCTTACCCTCTTCGTCTATTTCTTTTCTGATTTTACTCATCCTTTCTACCTCTTTTTATCTACCAAATGATCTTTCTCACCACATAATCTGCGCTACCTTTTTTCTCGCAACCTGCTGTGATTTTAAATTGTTCTTTTCGATATTTCCACTCCAAATATACCTTATCAATAAAAGTAGATCAAAGTTTCAAAATCCAAAGTACATAACTTTGTCACTCTTATCACTCTGACCGGAGATAATTTTTCCGGCTACGGGTTCGCTACATTCCTCCCAATCCGCCCGCATATAATTCAGCAACAAATGAATACTCTTCATTGCACCTTTTTGATAAAGTTTCGTTTCAGATATTTAGTAAGACCGAGCCCATTCTCAGCGCAGAAAACATTCGAAAGGCACAACAGCCGAAGAAAGTCAAACATCAGCTTCTGCTCCCAGACGCTGCTGCAGCAGATGGCCGGATTGGGTAGTAGGCGAGGTTCCGGTCTCGGACTTACCTCATTCCAGCCGTCGAGACCGCCGCCGCTCGCCACCACGAAGTCCAACTCGCTCTCGTTGCCCGACAGTCCGACGGTCGCCGGCTATCAGCGCGGCAGATCGAACTCGTTACGTGTAATTGACGACATTCTGCTCAGGAGATCGAACTCTCTCCGACAGGGGTTGACGAATATAGGTGTTAGAAGAAAAAGTAGCCTGGAAGATATAGGACTTTCGCATTTTTCGTCCGCGCCGTACTATAGCAATTACAATAATCCAATCAAGATTGCTTTGAACGGTAGTATCGGGTTAGAGGTGACTCCGCCGGAGGAGAACAGTCCGCCGGTGATATCTACGAATACGGCTTTAGTTGTAAATCCGCCGCCACCGAGCGGATTGCTAAGTAAAACGGGCAGCACGATGAGTTTGTCCCAGGGCGTTCTGCCCGCGGTGCAACCTTTCAGTTTAGGCATTAACCCGCCGCCAAGCCCGCCCCCTTACGGCGAATCTGCATGCGCTCAACAGACGGGTTTACCGGTGCCGCCGGCCTCGACGGATCCGCAGCACCTTCAGGGAACCATAGTATGATATAACCTCATGTGGGGGAGGAGGCTGAGTGGCTTACGCAACAAGTGGCTCTAACTCTTCACTTCCACACAGATAGCTCTGCCACTTGAGCGAAGTGTGCCATTTGGGGCAGAGCTATTTAGCTGTAAATTTACCATATTTGGCCTTATAAAAAAAGTGTACATCAGAACTCTAGACTGATATTTAAATCTTTATATCTTTGTAACCAGACGAGAGAGTAGTGGAAAAAAAGATATTCTGTCGGTGACTCCCGTTTTGTTTTCAAATTTCAGGCCTTCTCGCATGAACTCGTGTCATTAGCTCAATAGTTATAGTTTTGACCGTTCCAAATTCTTCCATACTGGCCTGTACCAACAAAATAAAGAGATATTGTTCAGATGTTGAATGTGGGATCAAATATTGTAGATAATTTTAGTGTGCCCTTTACTTAGTAATGTAAAAAATTAATCTTTGGTGCTGGGTCGGAGCATTGACTAAGTGCATCCTACCATCGGGTGACTGTGTCCCAAATGTCTAAAAACTCGACCACGCAAATTCAAGATAACCAAATAGAATTTGTGCGCTACTTTTCATAAAAATAAGGATAAATCTTTTTTTTTCAATTCTTCACTGGTTAAGTTTGTGCCAAGAACAACCACACAGTCAGTCGAGTGGTAGGAATACCAAAAGCTTCGCCCAAACCAATCGCGCTATTTACAGAGTAGATACGTAACCTAAATTGAAGTACATAATTCGTGATACGGTTCCATTTTTTGGACCGCGCATTTTGATGTCAAAGCTTGGTATTCATGTTATTTATGACCCGTTTTGCGCAACTTTCCATTTTTGTACGTAAATAAAAAAAAAGGGATGCGTCGGTTTATAATAATCAAAATTGTTGAGAGAAAAAAGGCCAATTTAAGTAGTAGTCGCCGCTTTATGGGTAGCTTAGCGTAATACCGTCCATGCTGTTTTTAGTGTGTACATATCGAATCACGTGTATAGTTGTCACTATTTCTATACTGTAACCCCTCTAGCTAAAGACTGCAGTGGAGAGGTCCAAATGAAAACGCGCGGTTCACTTATTTTATATATATTTAAAAAGAACATATCCGAAAATAAGTGACTATAGTTACTATATTTTTCTAGGCAAAAAATAAAGTGGTTGAGATCGGATAGATATCTTCAAGACCAATGCTTTGGTACTATTGCTTTATTTAATCATGACATAGAGTATATAACGAGATGAGTATAGATTAAAGAGTTTATCAGTCAACAGATGCCATTTAGGTCAAACGGCTCGGTTTGTGCATGACTTGTTGCAATATGTTGTAAATATGTTGTTCATTGTTTTTGCTTAAAGATAATTAAATTATAGTAAAATAAATTATAGCCGTTATGATGTACATTGCTAATAAAGGCAACATGTATGATTTTTATAAAGTTGTTTTATTTCTTCATTTTTGTAACAGACTGTAACAGGGACGCCAACAGGCAATGTGAAGAACTTCATCCATTTAAGGGTATGAAGTGCTAACGTCACACGCACTCAACGTGTATTATTCTGCCTGTTCGATTGCGCGCAATTGATAGTTCTGCAGTAGACGCGCGGTTACGGTGTGACCGTTCATCTGCGCCAGTAGATAGGGGTACGGTTGTAGGTTGGGCGAGGCGCCTTTCTTCAGCAGCCATCGTACAAGGTTGGTATGCCCGAAGTTCGCTGCCAGATGAATCGGCGCGATGCCCTTGTCGTTGGTGGCGTTCACGTCGCAGCCGGCATAGTAGAGCGCGCGAATGCAGGTGGCGTCCTCTTTGTACGGGCACTCGATGTGATGGAACACCGCCAGGTAAAAGGGGGATTCGCCTTTCACCGATTTAACTGACACGTCACCCCCTGCAAATCAACAGATTTTTAAAACGTATGTTACTGGATGCGAGGTGCTCGTTACGAACCGAATTGAATCATGACGTTGACCAGTTGGGTCGAACCTTTCCGACTGGCGCGCTGAAAAGAAAATAGTTTTAAATGTATGCTCAATACGCTATAGAGACAAGCAATCAGAGCTGGGCAGAATACTTTAAAAAAAGTATTTGAATACTAAATAGTAAATACTTTACACAAATCAAAGGTATTTGAATACTAAATACTTTTACGTCCAGCACAAGCGAATACTAGATACCGATACATTGAAAAGTATTCAAATACTTTCAAAAGTATTCTAATAATATCAAAGGTATTCGAATACTTGTCACTCAAATATATTAAAAATTTAAAATAAAATTTCTTATAGAATGTGGCCTGTAGAATCCATAATTTCAAACAGTTCCAAGATGGGGCTACTAGTTTAAAAGTTACAGCGCTTTGAATTTTCTTTCGAAATTGGTTTCTAAGAAGTCCATAACTTTTGATTGAGAAGTCTAATCGAAAAAGTACGAATTGTCTTGGATTCTACGCACCAAAATTAATAAGAAAAAGTGTTTTCCCGAGAAATTTTGGTGTAGTCGATTTTTGGTAAAAAAGGAAGGTTATACACTGCCTTTTTTTGAAGCCCGCAAAAAAAATTGTCTCAAATCGATCCGGAAAAAAAATGTTCTTATAGAATGTGGCCTGAAGGATTTGAATACTAAAAAGTATTTACAAAATCGAATACTGCCCAGCTCTGCAAGCAATT
>NW_022170878.1:10167880-10169112 GCF_008802855.1 Photinus pyralis
GTCGATCTGAGACAATTATTTTTTCGTGCCTCAAAAAAAGGCAGTGTACAACCTTCCTTTTATACCAAAAATCGACTGCACCAAAATTTCTCGGGAAAACACTTTTTCTTATTAATTTTGGTGCGTAGAATCCAAAACAATTCGTACTTTTTCGATCAGACTTCTCCATTAAAAGTTATCGACTAGAAACAAATTTCGAAAGAAAACTCAATGGGCTGTAACTTTTGAACTAGTAGCCCAAACTTGAAACTGTTTGAAATTATGGATTCTTCAGGCCACATTCTATAAGAAAATTGTTTCTCCGGGTCGATCTGAGACAATTTTTTTTCCGGGGCTCAAAAAAAGGCAGTGTATAACCTTCATTTTTTACCAAAAATCGACTGCACCAAAATTTCTCGGGAAAACACTTTTTCTATTAATTTTGGTGCGTAGAATCCAAAACAATTCGTACTTTTTCGATCAGACTTCTCAATCAAAAGTTATAGACTAGAAACCAATTTCGAAAAAAATTCAAAGGGCTGTAACTTTTGAACTAGTAGCCCAATCTTGGAACTGTTTGAAATTATGGATTCTACAGGCCACATCCTATAAGAAATTTTTTTTCCGGGTCGATCTGTGACAATTTTTTTTCGGGGCTCAAAAAAGGCAGTGTATAACCTTCCTTTTTTACCAAAAATTGACTAAACCAAAATTTATCGGGAAAACACTTTTTCTTATTAATTTGGGTGCGTAGAATCCAAATCAATTCGTCCTTTTTCGATCAGACTTCTCAATCAAAAGTTATAGACTAGAAACCAATTTCGAAAAAAAATTCAAAGGGCTGTAACTTTTGAACTAGTAGCCCAATCTTGGGAACTGTTTGAAATAATGGATTCTACAGGCCACATTCTATAAGTAAATTTTTTTTCCGGGTCGATCTGAGACAATTTTTTTTGCGGGCCTCAAAAAAGGCAGTGTATAACTTTCCTTTTTTATTAAAAATCGACTACACCAAAATTTCTCGGGAAAGCACTTTTTCTTATTAATTTTGGTGCGTAGAATCCAAAATAATTCGTACGTTTTCGATTAGACCTCTCAATAAAAAGTTATGGACAAAAAACAAATTTCGAAAAAAAATTCAAAGGGCTGTAACTTTTGAACTAGTAGCCCAATCTTGGAACTGTTTGAAATTATGGATTCTACAGGGCACATTCTATAAGAAAATGTTTTTTCCCGGTCGATCTGAGACAATT
>NW_022170878.1:10169212-10176365 GCF_008802855.1 Photinus pyralis
CCCCCCCCCCCCCCCATGCATGCGTATGCAAAATCTGAGACCAGTTGATTGGCGTATGTAAAAGTTATGCACGTTTTACTTTCAAAAACAGCATCTCAGGAAATAATTTGGAGGGGGGGGGGGCTGATAGACAGCGAAATATGATGGCCGTCTGGCACACCTTCAAGCTATAGGCTACCTACTGCAATTCAGAACTCTAGGACCATTCCCCTAGAAGTAGCTCAAAACAGTAGAAGTGGGTCCGGACGGACGGACAAAACGCAAACAATAGCACTTTTTTTTAATTCTTAAAAATGCGCTAAAAAAACAATGGCAAAAAATGGTTCGTTTGGGATCTTCCCCTTAAACTTTTTTTTCAGCGACGATAAGGGACAGAAAAATAAAACTAAGGGTGTTACGGGGTTATTTTGAAAAAAATGCTTGTTTTGGTCTTTTCGATTCTACCAGATAATTTTTGTTGAATGATATACGTTACATACACCCTGTATAACTCTGTTTTTCGCGCATTTTTTAAGAACTACAAAAATGCACGAAAAACAGACTGCATTTTTAGCGCATTATTTAAGAATTAAAAAAAAGGTGCTATTGTTTTGCCATTTTGAACTACTTCTAGGGGAATGGTCTTAGAGTCATGGAATTTTTTTGCAGTAGGTAGCCTATACTTTGAAGGTGTGCCAGACGGCCATCAAATTTCGCTGTCTAAAAGGCCCCCCCCCCCGAATTATTTTCTGAGATGGTGTTTTTGAAAGTAAAACGTGCATACGACAACCAATTGGTCGCAGATTTTGCATACGCATGCCTTTAGTGGTGCCAAGTTAAACTTTAGAAAATTCGGGGGGGGGGGGGAAACACATTTTCTACCCTTCATGGTATTCAAATGAAAGGTCTCATCGAAATAAATTGGTTTGTACAAACTATAACTTTCCCGCGCGACTCTTTTTCGAGATCAGTGTGCGACGGGGTCTGAGGGGGGGGGGGGTTAAAAATTAATTTTATCTCTGATTGTATTAAAGGTCTCAACGAAAGGATCCGTTTTCTACAAACCACCGCCTTTCTTTCTGTCTTCTTATCAAAGTACGGGGTGGAGGAGCAAGGGAGAGGGGAGTGGAACTAGTTTTATTCTTCATGGTACTCTAATGAAAGGTTTCAACGAAAGAAATGAATTTCTACCAATCATAACCCTCCTCCTCGACCTCTTATCGTGATCGGGTATATTCCCTTTTACCTCCAGAACGGATTGTCGGAAGAGGGTACTCACAAAGGGCGATTGAGACATCTGCAAGGAATATATCCATTGGTGATTTCAAAACAAAAGCAATTTCGGTTTAAAAAATTGCGCGTTATCTGCACAAGAGTTGTGCACAATTTATACTTGTTTATTAACGCACACTTTTCAAAATGTTATACGGGGGAAGGGGGGGGGGCTTTAATCACCGCACCGTTTAAAAACCATAAGCGTGGAGACTTATACATTATATATATATATATGATTCTTAGGTTGTTTTTAAGGACTAGATGCTTTTAGGAAATTCTTAAGACTCAAAGATTAATAACTGCTAAATGTGTAATCTTTAAGACTCTTCTAGAGGGTTTTTTGGAAGCGTTTGAAGAGTTTGTGAGTGTTAAATCCTTTGAAAGACTTTTGAAACATTCAAGGACTCTTCAAGACAATTTTCTTATAGCATAGTATGGATACTTGAGCGAATTAAAGGCTCTCAAAGCCTCTAGAATGGAGGACTTTTGAAATCCTTTAGAGACATCTTCCATTTTCCTTCGTAATGCACCATATACAGGGTGTGTCCAAAGAAAGGTATTTTTGTGTGCACATCAGGGTAACCAGACTAGCAAATTAAACGGATGCAAAATCCAGTAGGCGTAAATCCCAAAGATTTCCGTTTCCAAAAGCCCCCGCAGAGGAAGAGGGGAAGGAACGGTTTTCGAAGTTTTCGTTCTCTGCAAAATTTCACGTTTCGACATTCGTTGAAAATGCATTAACCTTCCGCTTGATCGGCAACTTCGCAATAATAAGCCTAAAACATGAAGCAATCACAATTGCGTCTCTAAGCAATAGCGCAATTTTATGCAACTCCACTCCCGTCGACGAAATCGGCGAACTTGCATTATTTTCCGCCGCCTCGTTTAATTAAAAAAAACCAAACGAAAAAGAATTTTCCGCTTTTCTAACAATGGATTGTTAGGCGAGGTAGATTAAGTATAAGGAAAACTCGGCAATAATTTTTATTCGTTATACCACCGGCAATTCCTTCAGATAACGTAATCCCGAGGGAGCCGCCGCCGTTTTACGATCCCCCTTGCATTTTATCGATCGGGTGGTAGTGGACGCGCTGTCGTTTCCGCCCGCCGCACCACCGACCGACGTCCCGAAATAGCTGCATTCTTCCGATGCTTAAATTCGCCGCACGCGTTATCGCGGTTTTTTATTTTCTCCTTGTTTCCGCGTGGAATATTAAAAAAAAGGCTTAAGGGCTTTCAAACGGAAACTGTCTGAAGGGATTTACTGCTTGCGTGATCGAGGAAAACGTGTCCAGTTTTTCGTATGAGATGAGATTCCAAAAAGTTGTTTAAAATACAGGGAGCAGGATAACAAAGCGGAAAATGTCATTGCTGGAAAGAATAGAACCTTTTCTTCTTAGTCCTTTCCAAGAGTCTTCAATTGTCTCTACATCCTTCTAATAGTCTTTAAGGACCTCCATCAAGCATTTGAGTTCTTTCAAACGACGTTTAAAGATCGCTATATTCGCTCAAGCGTCTCTTAAAATAAGAGCTAAGGTTTTTCGTCTTTAAAAATCTTTGCGAGTCTCCACGGACCTCTAAAGATTTTCAAAAGTCTCCACGAACCTTCTAGAGGCTTTGAGGACTGAAATTTGCAAAAATTAGGAATTCCAGGAGTTGAAACTCAATATTTTTGAATTTGTCATTCATTAAAAACCCCAAAGAACCCTGGGTCTTCTGAATTTACAAAAGTTTGCGAAAGTTAAGAATTCCGGGAAGTTGTGTTAAATTTCTTCGGATCCCCAAACCTTAGCATTTAAAAAAACCAAAGAAACCTGGGCTTTCTGGATTTGCAAAAATTTGGCAGAAATTAAGAATTGTACTTAAAATCTTTCGGATTTCGGATTCATTTATCGTGCGGTATTTATTGCTAAAAAAAGTCTAGGTCAAGGCTCTTGAGTCTAAAAAACCAAAAAAAAACCTCTGAAATTTACAAAAATTAAGAATTCCAGGAGTTGAAACTCACATTTTTGAATTTGTGTCAAATTCGAATTTGTGCAACGTTTTCCCCCTAAAAAGTTGAGCTCTTAATTATTCATTAATAACTAGAACCCTGGGTTTTCTGAATTTACAGTAAATTTGCAAAAGTTAAGAATTCCGGGAAGTGAAATCAAAATCTTTTAGTGTTAAATTTCGGATTCGAATCCCTAAAACCCAAGCATTAAAAAAAACCAAAGAACCCTGGGTTTTCTGGATTTGCAAAAAATGTGACAAAAGTTAAGAATTGTACTCAAAATGTTTGATCTGGTGTTAAATTTCGGATTCATTTAACGTGCGGTATTTATTGCTAAAAAGTCACTCTTGCGTCTAAAAAACCAAGAAAAACCTGGACTGAAATTTACAAAAATTAAATTTTTGAATTAGTGCCAAATTCGAGTTTGTTCAATATTTAACCTCTAAAAAAACAAGAAACCTGGGATTCCAGGATTTGAACTCAAAATCTTTGATTTGGTATCAAATTTCAAATGCACTTAACGTGCGGGATGTATCCCCGAAACGGTCTATTGCGTCTAAAAAAAAAAAAAAAAATGGAACTGAAATTTGCAAAAAACAGAAATTCCAGGAGTTGAAAGTTAACATTTTTGAATTTGTGTCAAATTCTAATTTAAGTTTTACCCTTAAAACGTGGGGCTCTTACTCATTCATTAAAAAATCAAAGAAACCTGGGTTTTCTGAATTTGCGAAATATAAAGTTAAGAAAATTTTTGATTTGGTGTTAAATTTCGGATTCTGATTCCTAAAATAGTTGAACTTTTACCCTTGCATTTAAAAAACCGAAGAAACCTCGGCTTTCTGAATTTACAAAAATTAAGAATTGCAGGAGTTGAACTCAACATTATTGAATTTACGCCTAAAAAAGTTGAGCTCTTACTATTTATTAAAAAAAAACAAAGAAACCTGGGCTTTATGGCTTTGCAAAAAATTTACAAAAGTTAAGAATTTCAGAAGATGAACTCAAAATTTTTTGAATGTGTCATTCGAATTTATTCAACGTGCCTTATTTACCTCTCTAATAAAGTTGAGTTCTTAGTCATTCATTTAAAAAACCAAAGAAACCTAGACTTTCTGAATTTCCAAAAATTTGACATAAGTTAAGAATTTCGAGAAGTGAACTCAATATCTTTGATTTGGTGTGAAATTCAGGTTCATTTAACGCGCAGTATTTATATCTAAAACGTTTGGTTGTTACTCTTGCACTCAAAAGAGCCGGGCTATTTTCAAAAATATGACAAACATTTAGAATTCCAGGACCTGAACTCAAAATCTTTGATTTGGTGGTAAATTCGGATGTACTTAACGTGCAGTATTTACCCCTAAAACCTGGACTGAAATATTTCTTCGATGGCATCCAAATTTCGATTTAGACGACACTGGGTTCGTTGTTATTACTGATGTAAAATTGGCTCTTTGATGGTGGAAAAACTCCCTTTCACTGATACTTCGAGACTTTAAAGAAAGGTTTCACATAAGCGATAACTGCTCGATAAACACAACACTCCGACAAATTTCACTTCTTTAACTTCTTTAAATGGCGTAATAAACATCTCTTACAAAACTTTACAATTGTCATGACGAACTGTCTCGCAATAACGCGCTCCAATACGGCAAAACTGCCAATCGCCGCACCAATAAGCGACTACCAAAAAGCCACGATTAAAGTTCACCACCAAACAAGCGACCATTCACGTTTTCCTCTACAATTTAAAACATCCTCTCCTCTACTTGTAATTGTATGATTTCTTATCGTCGAAACTTGCGTATCTTCAAACTAATTAGTTTACGCAGCTATAACAAATTTCTTATCGCTTCGACCGGAATTAAATGAGATAACTTTAACAAAACATTACTTCCAAATGTCCCTAATCTTTCTAAATGAGCAATTTAAAAAAAATCAAAATATTACGCAACAAATAATCCTTAAACATAATCATATTGACTTCAAATTCAAATCCTAAATCAACGACAACATTTACGTTTAAACACAATTGAAATTTACACATATACGGTGACTCCTCATTATTGTAGGTGCTGTAACCAAATAAATCGTTCGCATGACTTCTTTAAGAAATTTAAAGCTTAAGGGATATTAAGAACTTTAGGATCCGTTGGGATCTATCGGTTATTTGAGATGTTCAGAGTTCCAAAGACCTCTTTCCTGTCAAAGAGCCATAGGTAGGTTTTTAGTCTTGGTTTCAAGAATTATCACAAAGAATCTTCTTGAAACTTAAACAGAAGCTATTGGTCGTTCAGAACCCTTAATTTCTCTTTGAAAGTGTTTTTGACCAATCGCAAGTCATTGGTTTTCTCTCTAACAGTCTTCCAGGACGGCCACCTTCTGGTGCTTCTAATAGACCTTAAGTCTTTAAGAGTCTTTATTAATTTCAAAAAGACCATTTACGAATTTTCTTTTACGAATCTTAGCCTTCAGCGTCAAGCCTTTGTCTTTAAAGGGTTTCCAAGAGTCTTCAAAAGGCTTGTAGGCCACTATTAAAAAAAAAACTGTGCGAATCTTTTAAAGCCTTTAAGGAACCTCAAAGGTCTGCAGAAGACTTTTAGAGCGTTTAATTGGCAATAGATTACCGGCACCCTCTGCCTCCAGTGGGGTAGATCTCCCAGTTTTCTTTGGTTACGTCGCATGGTCGTGGCTTTGGATTTCCCCCGTTTCGTTACCAAGACGTGACCTTGGATCAAGATCACTCCTTAAGTTACATAACCGGGAAATTCCATTCACCAAGGTCACGAATTTTTGCCGTGGAAATCCTACCCCAAAATCACGAGTTTGCACTACAAAACAAGGTCACTCACTAGTTACGTCTTTGTTTTTCCTACTTGCAGTCACTGTAAAGAAATACTTTCTAATTCCGGTTAGTTTTCGATCGTATACGCTTTAACATTACCAAACGCATTATTATAAGACTCGCTCATCATCTCCCAAGTATCTATGCATTCCTTTTCACGTGTGAATACCACCAATACAAAATTATAGATTAAATTAAATGACGTATATTGTTGGAAAGTTTTTAATAGACTGCTCAAATTTGGTTTCTGATTAGTTGAGAGCAAAAGTGTCCTTTTCGGCAACCTTGAAAGCAGTATTTCCCAAAGTATGGGTGACATTGGATGGGCCCGAGGGGGAAACCACTTCCTTAAAATTTGTACACCAGATTGAAAATGGAAATAATGAGAGGATTGAAGTGTGTAATGAAAGATTGAAATAATAATGAAAGAATGAAATCGTAAGAATTGAAAATGAACTATTCGTTTTTGTAAATAATGAAACCGTTAATGAAAAATATTTATAACCGTAATAAGAAAAAATGAGGAAATGAAAAATAAATGAAGAGAATTAATAGAATGAAAAGAGAATGAACAGATTGAAAGTAATGAAACTGATAATGATAATATTGAAAGATTGAAAATGGAATGAAACTGGAATGAAAAATTCATGTACACCAAATTGAAAGAGTGGTTTCCCCCTCGGGGGAAACCACTTCCTTAAAATTTGTACACCAGATTGAAAATGGAAATAATGAGAGGATTGAAGTGTGTAATGAAAGATTGAAATAATAATGAAAGAATGAAATCGTAAGAATTGAAAATGAACTATTCGTTTTTGTAAATAATGAAACCGTTAATGAAAAATATTTATAACCGTAATAAGAAAAATGAGGAAATGAAAAATAAATGAAGAGAATTAATAGAATGAAAAAGAATTAATCTTAGAATTAATAGAATGAAAAGAGAATGAACAGATTGAAAGTAATGAAACTGATAATGATAATATTGAAAGATTGAAAATGGAATGAAACTGGAATGAAAAATTCATGTACACCAAATTGAAAGAGTGGTTTCCCCCTCG
>NW_022170878.1:10176465-10232600 GCF_008802855.1 Photinus pyralis
CTCAAAAATCTGGTATCAGGAGAATATGATGTGCGAGGAGGTTGAAAGTTAAAATAAAATTTTAGTGAGGTTAGGTTAGGGGGGTAGTTAGGTTAGCTCAAAAATCTGGTATCAGGAGAATATGATGTGCGAGGAGATTGAAAGTTAAAATAAAACTTTTGTGAGGTTAGGTTAGGGTGGTAGTTAGGTTAGCTCAAAAATCGGGTATCAGGAGAATATGATGTGCGAGGAGAATGAAAGTTAAAATAAAACTTTAGTGAGGTTAGGTTAGGGTGGTAGTTAGGTTAGCTCAAAAATCTGGTATCAGGAGAATATGATGTGCGAGGAGGTTGAAATTTAAAATAAAATTTTAGTGAGGTTAGGTTAGGGTGGTAGTTAGGTTAGCTCACGAATCTGGTATCAGGAGAATATGATGTGTGAGGAGATTGAAAGTTAAAATAAAATTCTAGTGAGGTTAGGTTAGAATGCTAGTTAGGTTAGCTCAAAAATCTGGTATCAGGAGAATATGATGTACGAGGAGATTGAAAGTTAAAATAAAACTTTAGTGAGGTTAGGTTAGGGTGGTAGTTAGGTTAGCTCAAAAATCTGGTATCAGGAGAATATGATGTGCGAGGAGATTGAAAGTTAAAATAAAACTTTAGTGAGGTTAGGTTAGGGTGGTAGTTAGGTTAGCTCAAAAATCTGGTATCAGGAGAATATGATGTGCGAGGAGATTGAAAGTTAAAATAAAACTTTAGTGAGGTTAGGTTAGGGTGGTAGTTAGGTTAGCTCAAAAATCTGGTATCAGGAGAATATGATGTGCGAGGAGATTGAAAGTTAAAATAAAATTTTAGTGAGGTTAGGTTAGGGTGGTAGTTAGGTTAGCTCAAAAATCTGGTATCAGGAGAATATGATGTGTGAGGAGATTGAAAGTTAAAATAAAATTCTAGTGAGGTTAGGTTAGAGTGCTAGTTAGGTTAGGTCAGATTAGTTTGGGCGTTTTAAATTTTTTCAATCTTGTATCTAACCTAACTCACATGAAACTTAACTCTCAAAAGTCTTTAAAATGCACACCGATTTAAAATTCTTATTTATTGCGGCGTACTCTTAATGGCGATTTAACTCGTATATTGCGAACAGATACTTTATTAAAATCGTCAAAAAATCTGTACGGACGGCCGTCCGTTCATTCGCCCTGTCCTCTGGCAATCCAAACACGCTGACCCAAAGGCATAGGCAGGCATAGGCTATAATACAGGAGCGAAAAGTTTAATTTTGCGAGTTTCGTGGTTTACTCCTTTGACAGGGAAAGGCACAAATCCCAAAATGTTTATAGCCTTGCCTGAGTTTTTGGTAATATTAAAATAATCCAAGCTGAATATACTGTTGTGACATCTGTCTTTATTATTGTGGACTAACATTTTTTCGATAAATGCAGGACTTAGTTACAAACATTATTTTTGTTACAACCTACACCTCAAAGATGTCGCCATCCTACTTGTTTTGTATACTTAATGAAACTAACGTTAGATGTCAGAGCGCTCTTATTAAAAACCATAGACGCTTCCATAGATATATGAAGTTTTAACCTCAAATGCATAAATGAATGTTTGTTTATTTTATAGTCAAAAATTAAACTTTGTTATCATTCCTTTCTCGCTTACAGGTTTAAATTGTGGACCTGGCAACTGGAAGTGACAGTAAAGCAGCAGACTCGGGCATTGCGGAAAATGATACTGATCGCTCTGTGTCGTCCGATCGTAAGACTGGTAGTTCTCGATGGATGAGAAACGTTAGCATTGAATTCGGACAACACAAATTGAAAAGGGAAAGGCTTTGTAACCAAAACAGGAGGACACGTTGAAGCACTCGCAAAAAACCCATTCAAACTTTTCAACGTTAAAATCGGAACGATTACGTAATTGCAGCAGCTGCCGATGGTGCGAAGCTATTCGTTAAACAATTGAGCCTTGAGTTCATTCGACAGAACTAAAGTTATAAAAACGGTAGTGAAATTGGCAACGAAACGGAGCGAGAGTGTTACGCAGTTTGCAAGTACCCAAAAATGTGTTGTTTGTGCGATCTTCTTGTGAAAGTTTTTGTAAAATGGTTCTGTATTGAAATTTTCTTCCAAGTGCTTTAAATAAACTCCCATGCATAAGAAGTTACGAATTGCAAAAACAAATATTCGTTTTCTTTTCATTGAGCATGATGTGTTGCCTACAAACCAGGCTACACAAATATCGAGTACCCATATTGAAACTTCGGGACTTGCTTGATTATCCCCAATTAAGTACATGAAGGACACCGTATTGAGATAAGTGCTATTGCTACCCTCTGCCGAAATGTTACAAAATAATAATCAAAACGAGTCCCGTTTTTGAATAAAGGATTTACATTTGAAAACGTAACTTTTCGACATCAAACGTTAATTTAATGAACTCGCAGCTCGTGTGTTAAAGGAAATCTGTTCCCTAAGCTCAAACAACTAATATAATGGTAATATAGAGGTGCCCTACATTTATTGGTAACATCTGAATCTGACTTAATTACGCCAGATGACGGGACGATATTTAAGATCATCAACTATTAATTATGGAATAAACTAAAATTATTCAATGACCGTAGTCAATAAACAAAGGTTACATATCATTTGATGTAGGTGTTCAGGCTCTGGTCGTTTTGTATGCTAAAGGCCAAAATGGACTAACTGAGCCAACGGTCGGATACGACAGAAAAAACTTGATAAATATATAGCCTGGTTTGTAGGCAACACATCATACTCAATGATCGGAAAACTAATTTTCTACTGTTATTGGTAATTTCTTGCACGGGATTTCGTTTAAAGTCGATAGAACATTCGACACTGGTACGAATTACAATTTTTACTCGAAGTTCGCAAGAAGAACAATCCATTTTTCGTGCTTGCAAACTACGTAACACTTTTGCTCCGTTCCACTACCGTTTTTGTATCTGTAGTTCTATCGAATAATTCCTCGAAGCTTTCGCACCATCTGCAGCTGCTGCAAACATGTGAACGCTTCGATTTTAACGTTGAGATGTTTGAACCGTTTCTCCACCATGTCCGCTTGTTTGGATTACAATTTGTGTTGTCGGAATTCGATGCTAACGTTTCTTATCCATCGAGAACTACATGTCTTCCGATCCGATGACCGAGAGCGATCAGTTTCATTTTCCTCAATTGTCTGCCGCTTTCCTGTCACTCCCTGTAGTTCCATAATTTAAACCTGTAAGAACGAAAGGAGCGATAATAAAGTTCATTTTTTGATTAATAAAATAAACAAACTTTTATTTGTACATTCGAGGTTAATTGTTAATGTATCTATGGTTACTGTATGTAAAATAATACGCTCTGACATCTAACGTTGGTTTTATGAATTATATTTTTAAAAAAAATTGTGTGCGACATCTTTCAGAAATAGATGTAATTAAAGTAATGGTAATAATAAAGTATCCTGCTTTTATCGATAAAATGTTAGTCTTCATTAATAATGATAGATGTCAGTACCATGCTTTTTGCTTTGAATAATTAATTTTACAAAAAAAAACTCACGCAAACTATAATTTTTGTGGGTTTTGTGCCCACCCCTGTCATTGGAGTAAAGCCATGAAGCTCGAAAACTAAACACTTCGTTCCTGTATTACAGTCTGATTATTAGGTGTTATAGCGTTTTTGGATTGTCATTGAAAAGGCCGGATGAACGGACCGCATCCCTACAGATTTTTTGACGATTTTGGTGTTTCTTTTCCTGATAATACACCTGCTATTTGTTGACAAACTTTTGTCAATTGTTTCCTGCTACCAGGAGAACATAATGCACGAAGAGGTCTTTTTCTATCACGATGAGAATTAGTTCAAAGCTCTATTTTGATTTAAATATTTTCCATTTCTGTATCAGGAGCATATGATGTGCGAGGAGGTGTTTCTTTTCCTAATACTCGTGGCATTTGTTTGCAAACCAGGAGAACATGATGGATGAAAAGGCCTTTTTCTATTACTATTAGAGGACTTTCTTCTTTGCCCCTTCCCCCACATTTCTTTCTTTTATAACTCTCTCATGACCTCTATCATGACTATTCACGCCCTTTTCGGTTTTTTTCTTTCATCACCTTCTTTGGTACCTTTCCCTTGCAGGAGTCACTTCCCCTCTATCTTTTCTATTCATACCTACCTTTTGCCTCCTTTCACCTCCACCGCAACGTTTGACAACTTTGAGTAGACAGACAGAACACTCACAGAACAGCGGGGTTTATAAAGGCAATACACAGAATAAGAAACTGAAAATATACTTCTATTGCAAAAGGACAAAGTAAAACTCAATACAGTAAAGCGATAATAATGAACGGTAACAAAAATCAATAATTCATTGGCCATAGCTCTTAAGTCGTTTGGGGCTTAACTAAGCAGTAAACGGTCTTGTTTTCTTGCTTTTTGCAGACGAACTCGAGTCCATTCGCTTCTGCCTCCCTCTTGCAGAACGCGATTTCGGTCTCGTTAAGATTACCGGGAAGATTGTACTGCACGCTGCCGCCGTCTGAGAGTAGATCCCTGCAGTAATTGGTCGTCGTCTTCTCGAATTCCGGACTGATGCTTTTGCCGCACTTGATCTGTAACAATAATGGTAAAAATCACATGGGTACACCCTGTATATATTTACCATCTCTGGAAACATCGCCTTGGCCATTTCGTTCTCGCGATCTCGGCTCTCCTTCCGTTTCCGATCGAGTAGCTGCAGCTCGTCGGATATGCTCCGGTTATTCGGCTCCATTCTCTGCGCCTGCCGCAACTTTCGCTCCGCCCACTCATAGTCGGCCAGCTGGATTAGGCAACGGCCGTGGTTGAAGTAGACCTTGGCAGGGATCTTGAGCGACGTGCCCTTGCAGAGGTTGTAAATGCGGTTGCAGTTGATGCAGGCGCGACGCGGCTCCTTCATTTTCGTGTAGGAGACGACGAGGTTCGTGTAGAGGCGGAGCAGGAGCTCCTCCTGCTTTTCCTGGTCGGCCATGTCGCGTAGAGTCGCCGCTTGGAGTTTCTCGACAGCTCGATTGTAAAGCACCGCCGCTTTGGAGGTGGAGCCTTTGCTGAACGCCTCGTTCGCCTGGTTGCACAAGGCGTGCGCCTGTCGATTGATCTGAGTGAAGCACTGCGGTTCTTCGTTCGCCTGGAGACGGGAGGCGCACGCGGTATCCAGGACGTTCATCACCTCTACCTAATAATATAATTTTATTTCAATGGTAAAATTAAATAAAGTAAAAAGGGGGGTGGGGGGGATAAAACCAAAGTAGAACTTGCCAGAAACTTCTGATTAAGCTCGCAAAAAAAGACATACCTCGTAGAGAATGGTAGAGTTCGGCGGGACACGCTGTAGACAACCGAACGGTCCGAAAGCCAGCTTCGGAACGACCAAAAACTGCGAAACCTCGCTCAGTTTCATGCTTTGCGTGCCGATATCGAGGCCGGCGATCGTCTCGCTATTATTCACCGTAAAACTGAACGGTTTCTTACGAATGTAGGTGGAATCGAAGGGCTCGTCGTTGTACTCGATGTAGGCGTTATAGTGAATCGTAACGAACGCCTTGTCAGGTATCGGATCGCCGTAACCCTCCCGAATCACCTTCTTCTTTATCGATCCGTCTTCGAGAAGGTCGGTCATTTTCTTCGCGAGTAACTCAAACGGTTCGGCATCTAGGTATCGATCGTCGTCGGTGACTCCCCAGCACGCGGAGTTGCTGTGCTCGTAGGCCTCCGCTTGATTGTAGGCGAGGACGTCCTCTTCCTTGGGGAGGTCGTCAAAGTTCACTTCAAAAACGGCACCATCACTGGAAATCAGTTCGCTAAAAACACAGGATGTAATGGAGGCAAGATTTCAAGTCGCTCACTTAATGTTCAGGGCCTTAGTCAGGGAAACAAGACGATCCGGCTCGCTGGTAGGAACCGCCATCCTTCCAATCCAAGTCAAAATTTGGCACTCACGTTCAACAAAAGGGCAAAGAAGAGAAAAACCGTTAACTTACGAAAAGACACAACAAAATCGAAATGTTTCAAGCGCCATCTGCACGCAATCAAAGAAACAAAACTGTCAAAGGCAAATTTACATAGCAACAGTGGCTAAAGGTAAGGTTACACCGTCAAACTAAATACGTAGGCATTGATTATACACACTAGCATTTATAATACAGTTAGTGTGTATCATATACTATGGTATTGTATTGTTGCATACCCAACACATGTTATACATGTATTGTGTGTTGCCTACTTTTCAATTCGAGTTTTTGATACAAAATGGCGGCTAAACTCCTATAAAGTCACTGTACACTAAATTATTTATATCATTGCTCATAACCGCAAGGTCGCAGATTCATTAGCCAGCATCAGTTAGTACTTTGGGTAGAGTCCAGGAGACGTGCTGGGTAAAAAATTCGTCGCGTAGACAGCATGATGTATTAAGCTAGTCAACGCTGTGATAATGCTTCTATCTACTTTTCGCTGAATTAAACGCATTTTTAACGTCTAATGACGCCAACAGGCAAACTTAACTGGTCCTCCAGTTATTGGCCGCCTCTACTCTCTCGGCGATTAGTCTTAGGGCATCAACCGTGGACCTCCTTCTCCTAAACCCGAACTGATTGGATGCCAGCTTGTCGCTTACCACTTTTCCTGCGTAATCCAGAAGACAATCGGCCGGTAGCTTAT
This sequence comes from Photinus pyralis, assembly GCF_008802855.1. Taxonomy (NCBI): domain Eukaryota; kingdom Metazoa; phylum Arthropoda; class Insecta; order Coleoptera; family Lampyridae; genus Photinus; species Photinus pyralis. The sequence continues at coordinate 10,183,160 of NW_022170878.1, forward strand.
CCCCCTCCCCTTGGGAATCAGCGCTGGCCGGCTCTTTCTCCATCTATCAAGGTAGACTCCCGTCCTATGGTTTTAAGGAAAATTGAGTCGTACGTGGCTAATTAAAATGTTCTTGTGAAGGTAGATAGGTACGTGGCGACATGTCATTGGAACTGGTTCAACTATTACAAGAAATTAATTGGGAAAAGTATAGGGATTACCAAAGAGATGGCGCAAATGTACCAATTGTATTCACAAAAGACAATTCCAAATACTGGATCATTGAAGTACAATTGCTCTACAAATCCTACATGAAATTGCACATTTTCAACTGCCCTTTAAGGAGAATTGAGTCGGACGTGGCTATTTAGTGCATAAATTAAAATGTTCTTGCCAAGGTAGATACGTACGTGGCGACCTCTCATTGGAACTGGTTCAACTATTACAAGCAAATAAATTGGGAAAAGTATAGGGATTACCAAAGAGATGGCGCAAATGTACCAATTGCATACAAAAAAGACAATTCCAGACACTGCATCATTGAAGTACAATTGCTCTACAAATCCTACATGAAATTGCACATTTTCAACTTCCATTTAAGAAGAATTGAGTCGGACGTGGCTATTAAGTGCATAAATTAAAATGTTCTTGTGAAGGTAGATACGTACGTGGCGACATCTCATTGGAACTGGTTCAACTATTACAAGAAATTAATTGGGAAAAGTATAGGGATTACCAAAGAGATGGCGCAAATGTACCAATTGCATACACAAAAGACAATTCCAGGTACTGCATCATTGAAGTACAATTGCTCTACAAATCCTACATGAAATTGCACATTTTACCCTTACCCTTTAACTTCTATCATCTCATTCATATCTTAGTCCGTATTTCAGGGCGGTGGGTTGCCATTGCCTTCTCCACCCTCGCCGGTATTGTATCTGGTCCGGGGGGCCCTGTCATTCGGTAGCGTGTGTGCGATTGCCGTGACTTATTCGTTCGTAACTATGTCAATTTCCACCTCCTCCGGATAAAGCGATAAGCGTCTAAGGTTACTTTATTCAAGACCTTCACATACCTTCTGGACTGAAGAATGTCAGGGCTAATTAACAATGTATTTCATGTCCTTTGCGTACGAGACTTAGGGATGTGATTCTTTCACAAATGGGAAAGGATTGGAGTTGCTTTTAAATCTGTTTTGGGATGGCCATTCTTCAGCTTATCAAATCTTGTCTTACATTAACATTAGATCTAAATTACTATGGTGGGAAGGGCTTTCCCCCAAGTATTTTCCAAACAATAAAACGCTACATTGAGACATTAAATGCTGTAGTTTTTCGACTTCAGCACACGATTTTGTGCATGTTATGTGCGAGTCTCAACAGAACGAGGAAATGATTACAAAGGTCTTTTAACACGAAGGCTTATAAAAGTGGCGATCGATACAACGTCTTATATACAACATTATTTAAACGATTTAATTATCATTGATGCCTTCGCATTCGCCGCTCCAACTTCTTCTGTTTCTTCTCGTTGGCGGCGGGATCGACGGGCGCCTCCTGGAAGAAGTACGGCGCCAAAATGTTCTTCCACGCCAACCAGAAGCCTCTCGCGGGCGCCAAAAGCCACAGCAACCAAAAGTAGGTGGAGATCGCGGACGAGAGCAACTGGCAGCCGGCCGTCAATATTATAATGTCCTTCACGTGCCTAAAATCGATAGTTTAACACACGGGATCGGCGGTCAATCGACTCACTCGGCGATGCCGCCTTCCATGTTCAGGTCCACGCCGCTATCGACGAGTTGGCCGGTTTCGCTGTGCTTGGTCTTGGCCATGTAGACCATAAACTGATAGGAGGCGATGTACACGAAGCACGAGAACAGGTAGAGAAACTAAAAGAAACGGATTTAAGACGAGCCGTGGGACAGCGAGCGTCGCTTACGATACTGATAGGCGAATTGTAAAAGACCAAAATGATTAGCGAAGTCGCGTTCGAAGCGATTGCCATGTTTCGGTAGAAGTTGAGGGTCGACACATTTTCCTCAACGATCTGTTTCGCCCCCTTCGTCGCTTGCTTTCCCTTCTGTTGCGGCTGAAAGAAATCGGTATGAAAAACTTTCTCCCAACACCTCCCCGTGTCTCACTTACTGCCATGGTTGGAATGAAATTGGAAGCAGGTACGTTCGAAGGTGGGAAATGGGAAGAAAGTTCCACGTTGTAACCTAAAAGATGTAAACAACACGATTTGACGTTTGGTTTGGTTGCGTTCAGCGATTACAAAAAATGGCGACATTCAGCTAACTTACGGTTCTCAAGAGTCGAAACGCCCTGTAGTGTATATTAGCGCAGCTGTTGAACAAATAATATCTTGTAAATGCTAAATCAGATCTGCTCCGAAACGCAGCACAGGCAGTGCAAAATGGCGCTTATACGTCGTTTACTCGACGGTATTGCTGGGGTCGTTTGTAGGCACCACTGTTAGATTAATGTACAGTAATTTTATAGAGACAGTTGCGACCTTAGATTAGGTTTCCTTGTCTAAGGTTGCGACAATAGGAGTTCAGCCGCCATTTTGCATCAAATATTCAAATTGGAATGGAAAATAGGCAACACACAATACACGTATGACATGTGTATACTACAATACAATACTAAGGAGTAGCCAACTTAGAGACGGTGGTGTTACAACTACTGTGAATTATTATTATTACAATTAACGATATATAAAACAACACAACAATCATTTTTATTGTGCCTCCAACAAGTTAGAGGCGCGTGTTTAAGTCCATACAGGAACTTATTCGGTTTGCGCACAAATTATCCTTTCACGAGACTGTTTGGCTGTTCCATAAAAATGTCCCCCTCAAGCCTCCCATTTAGAAAATTTGCGAATCGACGAGTGATCAATCTTATTTTGTATGTTGCCAATTCTCCTGTACTATTCGTCCATCCCGCTTCCTTGAGAACTGCGCCTCACGGGCCACCTAAAGAACTTATGAAACAAGTGAAAGTTGAAAAGGGGGGAGGGGGAGTCTGACGGATATGGTAAGAAAAATGGAAGCGCTGATGGTCATACTTGGAATGATTATCCTATGCAATGCTTCCGTTTTACTAGAGGTTATTCCATACCCCCAGTCGACCCCCGGGTGCTACGCTGTCTCCAAAAATGCTTGTCGATGATCCCGCTTAAAAACTTATGAAACAAGTGAATGTTGTACAAGTTTTAGGAAACAGGATTGCACCGGGGGGTTTGGGTGGTATGGAATACCCCCCCCCCCCCCCCAGTAAAATGAAAACATTGATTGTCTCACTTCGATTGATTATCCTAGAACTGTAAGATCATCAATGCTTCCGTTGTACTGGGGGCATTCCATACCCCACGCTGCCGTCAAAAATGCTTGTCAAAGATCCTCCTTAAAAACCTATCATGAAACAAGTGAAAGCTGTAAGTTTTGGTGAAAAATTGCAGTGGGAAGAGGGGGGGCGGTCTGACGAGTATGGAATACCCCCCCCCCCACCAAAATTGAAGAATTGATGGTCTTACTCGGAATGATTATCCTAGAACTCTAAGATCATCAATGTTTTCTACTGGGGCGTATTCCATACCCCCCAGAGATATGCTGCATTTTGCTCCCAGCAGAATGCAATTAATAAACGGTTAAAATTACTATTCAGTGTAGGGAGAAATTGGCATTTCATTCCTGTAATAAAGAAGATCTCAATCCATGCTTTCGACAGTCTGGTGCAAACCTGTATTCGCAATTAATACGGGACAACATTACATTGAAATGCCGATATTACCGGGGCAGGACCTAAACTTCAACTGTCTCGTCACTTCTTTGTAAGCTGTAGTTATTGTATTGTATTGGTCGATTATTTAGCGTAATCATAATATTCCTAAAGGAACCGGCCTACGAGACTCAATTGCATGAACCTGATTCGAATCGCATTTACTGATAAATGATAATGTTCGGATCCCGGCAAAGGACTTCAAATTTTGTTTTTAGCATTAAGGTAGGAGAATTTACCAGAAATTTATTATATATATAAAAAATGGGAGTTTACAACGGGACAAATCTAGAATTGATAGGTCGATCACGAAATAGGAGTTAAATTTTTTTGAACCAAACTGATATTGTACGTGGTACCGGGTGGGTCTGGTGCGGCATGCAGTATCTCACCGTACACGACGGACCATATCGACACAACTTTGGCAATTCCTCCCGTCTTAAAGTCTATTCCCTAGTTCATTAAAAAAAAAGCACTACTCTCTGTTCTGCCGCTCTTAATCTGGGCTACCGCTTGATACGTTGAATTGGTCGATGGAGGATGAGAAGGGTCATTGAAACACTCAAGTTCAAGACCTCTGTCAGGGAAAAGTACTGACGGAGTACACCATTTGCTATACCTTCCTTGCACTCCAAAAAAAATAACGCGTAACAGCTTCCAGCGTCAGAAACAAAATTAGGAGAAGGTAGATCATGGTTCTCGGTAAACAATCGCGTTATCAGAGTTTAAAAATGCAATGCATACAGTTGGATGAACTCTGAACTGAATAAGCAACTTGATAAAAAAAAATAATAATAAACACCCGGGTTCATCAGCACGATAAGTGTAGGTTCATAAAGCGAACACGCCATTTTATTTTATTACCGTATAGTGCAAAATTATGCGTAGTCAGTCCGAAGAAATGCTGTTATTACTCGTTATCGCTCTCATTTTTTTGGTTAGTGTTCTTCTCTACTACTCGTCGAAGAAGCCTCACAATTATCCTCCAGGTAAGCTATAGCATTCCAACTCCAACCACTCCTTAGAAAAATTGTTATCAGGAAAACATATGTAGATAACTTTTTACTCTCCTGATATAGGTAATCGTTTTTTGGTGAAGGTTATCACTTACATAACGGTTGTTTAAAAACGATTTTGGGGTCAAGACCGCAAGCAAATATTTTTATGTGCTCTTCAGATATTATCGCTTTATGGGGAAGATTTCGGTTTTTGGTTTTCTTTTCTGCAAGAGTAACTTTTGGCGCCGAATTTTAGTGACAAAGAGAATAAGATGTGGGAGTACAAATTGTTCTGTACTCCTGATAAAGTCGTCCTTTGAAGAATATTTATATTTAAAACTTAGACAAAGTGTTTTTGATTTTTTATGCGATATTGGTATCAGGAGAGCAGAAGATGCTTTTTCTTTTTCTACGTCCTCTTTGGTGGCAGGAGAACAGAATACGCGAATACACTTTTTTCTGCTCTGTTCTCTTGACCGCCTGCGTGCCATTGGACCTGGCAAAAAATATATGAATATCACCTTTGGAAAAGAGTTACGAAACTTGCAGGGCCACCATGGCTGCCAGTCGTCGGAAGCTTGCCGTACGTACGCAGATTCTCAAAACGCGTCGGTAGAGGTCAGCACGACGTACTACGGGAGATGTGCAAGCACTGGAACACCAACGTGCTCGGTCTCAAGGCGGGCGAACAGCTCCTCGTCGCCGTCTGCGACTACCCCATCATAAAGAAGATGTTAGACAGCGAGGTCTACAACGCAAGACCGAACAACTTCTTCGGCAAACTGCGCACGATCGGTTCCGGTCCGGGCATAACCTGCGCCGAGGGAAAGCTGTGGGTCGAGCAGAAGCGATTCATCGTCCGTCACCTGCGCGACATCGGACTCGGCAAGGAAATCATGGAGGAAAAGATTCGCGAGGAGATCGAGGACGTCACCTGCGCGATCGACGAACAGAACGGGACGGTCGAGATCGGACGGCTCGTACAACCGGCCGTTATAAACCTGATCTGGTTCTTGGTCGCCGGAGCCCGCATTAAGAAGAACGAGGCGCAGTTCGAAAGACTGCTCGAACTTCTGGAGCGAAGAAGCAACGTGTTCGACATGGCGGGAGGGAAGCTGGGTTATTTTCCCTGGCTAAGGTTCATCGTTCCGGAAGCTATCGGTTATAATTTAATTAAGAGGCTGAACGCGGAGTTGAACGAGTTCCTAATGGAGACGATCGAGGACCATCAGAGGAGGTGGGTGGAGGGTTGCGAGAGCGATCTGATGTACGCGTTTATTACCCAAATGAAAGCGATGGGTGGCGCGTCCACGAATTTCACCAGTAAGTTCTCCTTTAGTGCACCTCACTTGGTAATGTCGAGATTTAAGGCGAGCAACTGCTGATGGTTTGTCTCGATTTGTTCGTCGCCGGTGCCCATTCTACTAGTAGCACTCTGGACTATGCCTTCCTGATGATGCTGCTGCATCCGGACGTGCAGCTGAAGGTTCAACAGATTCTAGACGCGAACTTCGGCAGGGAGCACAAGTTCAGCTACCCCGACTGGAGAAGGTAAGCTTTTGCAAGTTAATTTTTCCACTTCTAACAAAACCGGTCGACAGAGTGCCGTATGTCCAGGCCGTTCTACTCGAAGTCCAAAGGTATTGTAGTGTCATTCCAATTGCATCCCGTCGCGTTTACAAGGACGTAGTCCTGGAAGGTTACAACATACCGAAGGTAACCACCACATCATAGAGCACCAGGTTGAACGAAAGTTTCAGGACACAACGGTTTTAGTGAACTTACAGGCGGTTCTCATGGACGAAACCATTTGGGGAGATCCTCGAGTTTTTCGACCCGAACGATTTCTAGACGGAGACAAGCTCGCCTCGTTTGATGAATTCGTGCCGTTTTCCACAGGTAAACTTCTGATAAAATGGACGTAGGGCCTTACAATTTTGTGATTTATAGGAAGGAGGAAGTGCTTAGGAGAACCGTTCGCCAAAACCTGCCTCTTTATATTTTTTGCGGAAATTATACGGAAATATTCTATAGTTCCATTAAAGGGAAGGCCTCTGCCGACGACGGCGCCACTGCCGGGAATTATAGCGCTACCGCAGAGGTATAGCGCCCAGTTTATACGACGCTCAGAGCTTTACGTTAATATTAAAGTAGTTTAGTGGAAATTGAATTGAATTTAATCGAGCCTGTACCCAATTAAACCGCAAAGATTTCGCGGAATCCTGATACAAGATTTGTGTATGTGAAGGCAGGGTGTGGATGATGGAAAAAACTATCTAGCCCATTATGTGCCCCTGGTAGCCAAAGAACTGTTATTTCTTGTGTTGCGAGCAGAAGCAAAAAAACCGAATCTTTGTATACTGGGAGGGGGGGGGGGTATTGCCTAGGTGGTATTACATAGGTAACCCACAATACTACTTTCTTTTTATCACGAGGACTAAACGTTTTGGGTAGGCAGTTAGGCACTGGGGAGACTGGAATGCTCCCCAGCACACAAAGACCCCCCCCCCCCCCCCGGTGCTACTACGACACCAGTAAAGGAATATTTAACGGGGCTTTCCCGAAAAAAGCTGTCGTAGTAGATTTCCTTTTAGAAAAGGATTAATCGATTCCTCCTGCGCTGGGGGGTATTATATACTGTCCAGGCCCCTCCCCCCCCCTCTCTCTGTACGCAATATCCTAAAAAGAAAATAAATTTACCGCATTTACCGGATGGAACCAAATAGAAAATATACAAACATTTCGGGCAAGGGCGCAACATCAGAAGGCAGGGAAGGGGTGGGGGCTATGGAATACTCCCCAGGAAATGAATATTTCATTTAATTTTTCCAAAAATAGCTCTCGTGGTAGTTTTTTAAAAAAGGATTATTCGATTATTTCTCCTGTGCTGAGGGGTTTTCCTCCCCATACCATTCGATACCCCCCGGTGCTACGTCCTCACTCGAAATGTCTTTGTCTTTTCCGAAGATATTTAATACAGAGTGTTTTAAGAGGGGGTGGTAGTAGCTCCGGGGGGTCATGGAAAAGTAATATTTAATGAAACTTTCCCGAAAGTAATCGGAAATGAATTAATTTCAAATTCGCAATATCGGTATTGCTTCGTGGCTAATGGCTGCTTTAGACAAGCACGTCTACATCGTTTCCGATAAAACTTTATCCACGGCAATTTTGCACGAAACGCGAACGTGTCTGTATTAGGTTTTCCAGAACCGTCGAAGCCATGCGTCTACTATTTGGACTTCTACTAGCCGTGAGCGCCGAGGTAACTCGCATTTTACATATCGCAAAAGTATTACCATCATTTTTTCCAGGAAACGTACAGCCCCAACTGGGACACACGCCAGGAAATCATGTCCGTGTCGTTTTCCGAGTGCGTCTGCGCGAGCGGCGTCGACGTCGCGCTCGCCGAAAAATGGCTCAATCGTGTCGAGTTCTGCAACGATCCGTGTTTTAAGTGCTTTTTAAAGTGTCAGTATCTTCGCGCGAATTTTATGTTCCCCGATGGCACCCAAAACGTAGAGCGGTTGGTGAACAGCTACGACCACGTCTATGCAGACTCCATACGCGCATGCGCTAACAAAACTATCACTTTGGATTTATGCGAACGGGCCTACGAGGTGGGACAATGCATAGTACAGGTGGTGTTGGGAACCCATTAAATCTTCTGCAGCAACTGGAACTCATACGAACGTTGTATACTAATTGAGTTAACAATAAAACGATTTCTTGGGCACTACATAAATAATTAGCTCCAATGACGTCAAAGCGTATAGTAGAAAGCACTGATTTTGATACTATCAGACAGACAGACACCTGCCCAAACAGAACAGCTAGGTATTGCGTACAAGGAGAATTAGTGTACGAGATTGTATTTCTTCTCCCAATTTATTTAATTTAATTGCAGCATGTATTCCCTATCAGAAGAGCAGGGTGTGCAAAAGGATATTTTTCATATTAGTCGGGATACATTATACCTCATTTTAATTTGTTCCAACGTTTGTATTAGGAGAATATTATCTGCAAGGAGATGTTTCTGGTACTGTAAGTAAAATGTCATGCAACTTCTTTTGCATGAGGAGCAGAAACACCCCCTCTCGTACATTACGTACCTATCAATTATGAAAGTCAAAGTACTAGAAAAGAGAAAGGATACTACATTGGAAGAGCTTTCCGCACATTCCGTTCTCCACTTGTGAGACATTCCATGAAACTTTACTTTCAATTAATAATAGACCCCCCCCCAAATTACATATGCTCCTAGTACATTAACTAATGTACAAACCAGAGGCTTGGGACATTAAAATTCTCGCCTGCTGTTGTCCTAATAAGATAAGGTTATTTTTAACCTACATTGGAAGCATTCGATACTTAGTGGGAGGGGAGGGGGGGGGCTAATGTGGTCGCCCAGCATACAAGAATTTTATTACGTTTTCGCGGATTATCATGAGAGTGCAAGGGGAGAGAAAGAACTATCAAACCCGCTATTTGCCCAGGGTACTACCACTCTCTCTGCTTGGGGGGGGGGGGGCTTATTTATCAAAAACGTTTAGCTGCACGCCAAAAAATGTGCAGTCCTCATAACTTTCGTGATACTTTTTGAGAAAGAACGTAGCAGTGTGATAGGGGGGGGAGGGGGGGGATATGAACATTCGGTAACCTTCTTTTGAAGGCTACCGTTAACAGTGTAAGGGTAATAGGAAAAAGTCCTCGTTTAATATGCAAGGTCGTACAAATATAGTCCTAGGAAAAAGGCAACCGAATCTTCGTATGCTGAAGGGGTCCATTCCCCTCAGACCCCCCGATGCACGCCAAAAATGTTCAGTCCTCAGAACTTTAATGGTACCTACTATTTGGGGAAGGACTTTCGTGGTCTGGTGGAGGGGGGGGGGGTATTCCAATACCCCCAGCATATGAAGATTCAGTTACCTTCTTTCGAAGGCAGCGCAGAGTGCAAGGGGAATAGGAAAAATTGAATTGAAAAGTCCTCATGTGGGGTCGTTCAAGGATAATCCTTGGAAAAAGGCAACCGAATCTTTGAATGCTGGTGAGTATTCCAGATCCCTCAGTTCTTTCCCAAAATTTATCCCAAAAGTCTTGAGGACTGACCATTTTTTCTGATCATCGGGGGTCTGGAGGGTATGGAATACCCCCCCCCCCAGCATAAGAATGTTCAGTCCTCAAGACTTTCCGTGATATTTTTGGGGGAAGAGCATAGCATCGGGGGGTCTTCCACCCCAGTACACGAACATTTAGTTTCCTTTCTTTTGCATTGAATTTAATGTGGAGTTGTCGTACAAGTACCTACAGGCATATGAATAAGGGAAACTGAATCTTGTGCGGGGGGGGGGGGTCCATAGTGCTTACCAAAAATATTGGTGAGGAACGTAAGCACCGGGGGTCGAGCGTTCTAAAAAAACCGCTCGAGCGACGAGCACTCTCATTTTCTCAAAAATGCTCGCGAGCATCGATTACCCAGCTCTGGGCATACCTCATCCTAGCATACGAAAAATCGGTTACCCTCTTTTGAAGGGTATCGTAGCAGTGCAAGTCCTCATTTAATGTGTGGTTGTACAAGTAGATTCTTCGGAAAAGGGCAACCGAATCTTCATATGCTGGGGGGTAGGTTTTCCATACTATCATGAGAGTGTTGAAGGTGAAACTATTTTGAAGAGAAAGGGATGTTTGAATCCCCCCCCCCCCCTGAGCATACACGAAAATTCGATTACCCTTTCGCAAAGACTACCAGGACGTTCTCCTCCTCATGCTGTGAAGTATTCTCGGAAGAATGTAATCAAATTTTCGTTAAATAGTAGGGGGGGGGGGGATTTCCTGTGGCAGTACAAACGTTAGTAGAGCTCAAAATCCAACAAGGCGTTGGCGACGTAGGACATTATAAACAAAACTTCTACCTTGCGCTCTGTTAAAAATCGGAAAGAAACGTCTTCGCACGCACCGTTCTCCTGGCGCAAAAAAAAACGCACAATAGGAATCGATTTCCTTTTCTTGAAAACTACCCTAACAGATGCTTTCGAGAAACGCTCAACAAATCTCTCCTTTCATCATCAAAATATTTGCAGCAGGTGCCATACATTTTTTATGCACGGAAACTCTAAAGGGCGAACATTTTAGGATAACGTAGGGGGGGGGGGGGAGCACAGGACTAGTTTCACTTTTCTCGTGCTACCTAATAAGCTCCTAATAAACGAACCTATGAATGCTGAAGTGCCAAAATCCCAAAAAATATGGGAAATATCTCTTCGGGCGTCCAGTTGGCCAGACCGAAAACGCATGTAAGAAATCTCATAGTTTTTTTTTAAATGGGAGCAGAAGCTCCTCATCGCGAGTAAGTTAAAAATTCCAAAAGGGTACACATTTGAGGTGTTAGAACCTGGGCTGAGGTAAGAATTTTTCATCTGTGGCAGAGGATGGGAATTCCGTAGATCAGTTCCGAGCATTCTGCCGGCTACTCCGAATTAGGTTTTCCTAATTCGAAAGGTAAATACCAAAGTCGCACCTATAGAACAGCAGAGGCCCCTAACAAGAGAGACAATAATAAATCCATTCTAAATAAGTTCACCAGGTCAGTCAAAAAATTGCACCATTGATGCCACGCACTCACCACTTAAGTGATAGTGATCTGGTACGTAAAGTTTCATTTGTAGTGTTCTGAAGATCAACAAAGGACATTGTTTTCAACATCGATTAGTCAGATAACGAAAAATTGCATGACTGCTGCAATGGGACTTACCGCTGAAGTGATAATGATCCGGAACCTGTCGTCATTTACGAACATGCTTCCTCAAAGTGCGACTGTCTACCTGTTTGGAATAATCTATTTACATTACATAAATATTGATCAAGAAAAATTTAATATTAAAACTAGTTTTACAATTTGCGTTAACTTCACGATTGTTAGAGAACCCGGTCGAAAAAAATTGAATATAAACCTAGCCCGCGCCGCCACCTGCCTCCTCCTCGTGGTTCCTAAAGAAGTCGCCCACGGGGAAGAAGTCCCAACAGCGCTGCGTGTACATGTTCCACACGTAAGTCTCCTGTCCCGTGTATTCAGTATCGGGTTTATTAATTAAGTGCATCAAGAAAAACCTGCAAAATCAATCTAGCATTTTCCGAAGGACCGGTGAACGTTGACGTACATGTAATTTGCTAAATTATGCTCCTGCTGGACGTGTGTGTCGAATCCGTGAGGGACCTTATCGAAGTTATCCTTTCCCATGCCGCATATAAAGCACGTAGACTCCATCACCTCCTTAACGCTCTCCAATTGGCTACGAAGCTCGCCAAACGCGTCGATAATCAAACCTGAAAGGATAGTAACAGTGCGAATAATCCACTATGCGGAACATACCCTGAATGATGGCAAGCAAGATAATAATGACAAAGAAGAAAAACGTGATATCAAACAAGATTCTGTACACCTCGTAGTCATCGCCATCGGGCGGCTCGATTTCATCCCCAATGCCACCCCCGGCGCGTACACCTTTATACAAATGGAAGACAAAGCACTACAAAATGCGAGTTAGCTCCACGTGGCGCTGCGAATAATCGAGTTACCGTAAGCATGTTGTGGCACTTCTTGTCGACTTCCTCGTCCTCCTCCTGAACGTAAAATTTGCGGAAGAAATTAAACGCGATCACCGTGTAAATGTAGACGATGATAGTTAGCAGCATTACGGTGAGAACGAGCTGTTTTCCGTTGTGCGTTACAGACTGCAAGATCGTGCGAAGGGTTTTAAAGCCGACGGCAACGTCGAGGAGATGGGCGGCGAAGAAGAACAAGTTGTAATTCCCCAAAATGGAGAATATGAAGTAGAAGAGGGAGTAGAGGAACGAGTTGTCGGTGATCGTAACTCCCGCCTTCCAGATCTGATATCGCCAGTCAATGTTGAGAATACTAAAAAAAGTGGGTGGTTAGAGGTCGCCACTAACGCAGGGGATCGCATTACAAGTAGATCACGCTGGTGCTCTCCTGAGCTTCGGTTTGCATGAAAGTCGTCTTTTCCATCCCCAACAGGTTACTGATCGAATCGAAGTCGTAGCTCTCGCTGTACTTCTGTCGCACTTTCTTCTTCACAAACTTATCCCAGTAGTTCACGGGGAACGACCTGAAATTTCGACTCGTAGTAAAACAGTTCGGGATTCTCCGCGAGAATTACTTTGCCGAAATCACCAGCTTGTCCCAGTGAGAATTGAGATCGTCATCCTCCGGCTGCTCGGCAATATACAGACCGTCGAACTCGAGGCGTCTCGCAATCTCTTTCTCTCTCTTAAATATCGCTAGCGGTATCTGAAAGCAACCGGCTCGAAAGATCGGCTCGTCGCAAGGTCGTTACCTTTAAATTGTAGTAGGCGACCAGCATCGAAAATGAGACTAAGGAATGCAGAAATGCGGCGAGACGCATCACGTGCTCGATGTAATAGAAGTCCTCGTCAACGTGCACTTTCTCCGGTAGATCGTCCTCCTCGCTCGACCCGCCGCCCGATCCCGATCCACTACCCTCGCCGGACCCAATCAAATCGGCCTCCTTGCTACCGCTACCTTCCCCGTCCACTCCCAGAGTGGATACCTTGTAGAACAACAGCATGAAGTTGATACAGAAGGCCAAAACCAACGCGACGTATTTGAGATTGTAAAAGTTACGCGCGAGAAACGAGACCGCCCTCTGGCCGTAACCGCTCAGATTGATCTGCGAAACGGCCGCCTTCTCCACGACACTCTCCTTCTTCTGCTCCAATTCGATCGCTTGCATTGCGGCCTGCTGAGCCGCCTGAGCTTCGGCTTTCTCTTGAGCCGCCCGCTTAACGGCGTCCCCTCTAAAGCATACGGTTACTAGGTACCAAACGCGCCTCTGAGAGTTACCCAAGCAAGTCCGATAGAGACACGGGCGATTCCGCTTCGGTTTCGACGCGAGTCTCGCCGCCATCTTCGGGCGTCGTCTCGCCCTCTCCTTCCGGACTGGAAGGCGTGGTGCTGGTGGGCGACTCGTGCGGCGCCATCTTGTACCTATCGAATAATACTATCACCTCACTTATTACCACACGCCTACACTAAACAAAGTACTCACCATCAAGCACCAATCTACCGAAAGGAAATTAAGCAATCGCGCAACTTGCAACGATAAAAAAGACACTTACTGCCCACCCTCCTCCTTGGTGATGTCCAAACCGAACGCCTGCATTTGCGTGTTTTGATCGTCGGCCGCGGCGGGTAGCGCCGGAAGCACGCGCATGTGGCCGACCTTCTCCTCGTCCTTCACCTCGACGACCGGCTCCTCCTGCTGAGGTCCGCGCATCAGCGACATCAGTATGTGGACGAGATACCTGCGGATCGCAAAAATCGACAACGGTCCCGCGAACGCGTAGGAGGCCACCTACCGCAAGATGATCGAGACGCCGTAGCCGGAGTAGTAAAAGGCGAAGAAGATCGTTTTGAAGAATCCGATGAACAGTTCGGGCACGCTCATGTGCTGCATCTCGTTAAATTTGTGCTTAATGTTGGAGGGACTGAGGGAGGACAGTCCGTACTTGATGCCCTCCTTGAGCGATTGGTAGCCCTGACGAATCGGATCGCGACGTCTGTAATCATTTGCGACGGTTAGTGGTCTGGTCGAGTGAGGAAGGGGGGGGGGGGGGGGTATGGAATTCTCCCCACCCTACCGTACGAACATTTGATTCCCTTCTCGCAGATTACCATCAGAGTGCGAAAAAGAACGACCAAGTCCTCCTTTTTTGTGATCGCCCCCCCCCCCCCCCCCGATCGTACATTCTCCTCGAACAACATCAATTTAGTTTAAAAACAATGCAAGAGGAAAGGAAGATTCGACGGTTTTTTCACAAAAATTATAATGAGTGTTAAAGGTTGAGGTATTTTGAAAAAGAACGTAATACCGGGGGTCCATACCCCCCCCCCCCCCCAGCATACGAAGATTTGATTACCTCTTTGCAGATTACCATGAAAGTGCTAGAGGTAAAAGGGAAAGAAATTTCGCGCCACCCTTTGCCAAGAGTACTTGATGGGGGGTATTCCATACCTCCCCGACCCCCTCCCTAATACGTTTTTTTTTTCAAAAACGTTGAGCCTTCTGACGAAAATATGCGAGATAGCTCTACGATCCTGATGAGCAGGTTAAATGCTGAGCAGTTTTGGAGTACGTACCACCGGAGGGTCTGGGGGTATTCCTCCCCCAGCAAGTACTCTTGGAAAAGGATGGCTCGAAATATTCCGGCTTGGAGTAATAGAGAAAGAACGATCAAGTCCACCTTTTTGCCAAGAGCCCCTTTCTCCAGACCCCGGTATAACGTTCTTTTTCAAAACCGTTTATCCGTTTACACTTTAATGGTGAGTTTTTTGCTTGTATTAAAGGGGGGAGAGTCTGGGGGGTATGGAATACCCCTGGCATACGAACATTTCATTTCCTTCTCGCAGAGTGCTAGGGGTAAAAGAAAAACGTCTATAGTGTTAACACTCACACGATAGTTTAGAGACAAGGCAAAAGGAAAGGAAGATTCGACTGTTTTTTTCACAAAAAATATCATGAGTGTTAAAGTCTGAACGATTTTGAACAACGTAATACCGGGTGATCTGGGAGAGAGGGGGGGGGGTCTGTAATACTTCTGAGCATACGAACATTTGATTACCTTTTCGCAGATTGCCATGAGAGTGCTAGTAATAGAGAAAAAAACGCTCAAGCTCTGCTTTTTGCCGATGGTCCTCTTTCTGCTGGGAAGTGTTCCATCCCCCCAGACCCCCGGTAAAACACTTCCCTCAAAAATCGTTTAGTGTTAGCACTCTTATCATGAGAGTGTTGAAGGCCGAGCGATTTTAAAAAGAACGTAATACCGGGGGGGTCATAGGTTTCTTTCCAAAAACGTTTAGCCCTCTCACGATAATTTTCGAGACCATACCCCCACCCCCCGGTCATACTTTTTTGCGAGCGGTTCTGAAGAAGAACGTACCACCGGGGGGTCTGGGGGGTATGGAATACCCCCCAGCAAACACAAAAAATTGATGACCATATTTCGCTAATACCATGAGGGGACTAGGGGTAATAAAGAAAGAACCTTCGAGCCAGCCTTTGCCAAGGGTAATTGCTGGGGGGTGTTCCATACCCCCAGACTTCCCGGTCATACGTTTTATTCCAAAACGTTTAGGTTTTGAAGAAGAACGTATCACCGGGGGGTCTGGGGGGTATGGAATACCCCCCAGCACATACCCCCCAGCAAACACAAAAAATTGATGACCATATTTCGCTAATACCATGAGGGGACTAGGGGTAATAAAGAAAGAACCTTCGAGCCAGCCTTTGCCAAGGGTAATTGCTGGGGGGTGTTCCATACCCCCAGACTTCCCGGTCATACGTTTTATTCCAAAGCGTTTAGGTTTTGAAGAAGAACGTATCACCGGGGGGTCTGGGGGGTATGGAATACCCCCCAGCAAACACAAAAAATTGATGACCATATTTCGCTAATACCATGAGGGGACTAGGGGTAATAAAGAAAGAACCTTCGAGCCAGCCTTTGCCAAGGGTAAATGCTGGGGGGTGTTCCATACCCCCAGACTTCCCGGTCATACGTTTTATTCCAAAACGTTTAGGTTTTGAAGAAGAACGTATCACCGGGGAATCTGGGGGGTATGGAATACCCCCCAGCAAACACAAAAAATTGATTACCATATTTCGCTAATACCATGAGGGGACTAGGGGTAATAAGGAAAGAACCTTCGAGCCAGCCTTTGCCAAGGGTAATTGCTGGGGGGTGTTCCATACCCCCAGACTTCCCGGTCATACGTTTTATTCCAAAACGTTTAGGTTTTGAAGAAGAACGTACCACCGGGGGGTCTGGGGAGTATGGAATACCCCCCAGCAAACACAAAAAATTGATTACCATATTTCGCTAATACCATGAGGGGACTAGGGGTAATAAGGAAGGAACCTTCGAGCCATCCTTTGCCGAGGGTAATTGCTGGGGGGGGGGGGGGGGTCCATACCCCAGACTTCCCAGTCATACATTTTATTTCAAAAACGTTTAGGTACACGAACATTTCATTACCTCTTTGCAGATTACCGTGACAGTACTAGGGGTAACAGAGAAAGAACGATCAAGTCCTCCTTTTTGCTGATCGTCCTCCCTGCTAGGGATTTTGAAAAATAACGTAATACTGGGTGATCTGGGGGGGGGGGAATACCCGTGAACATACGAACACTTGATTACCTGCTCGCAGATGCTAGTGATAACAGAGAAAGAGGTCCTCCTTTTAGCCGAGGGTACTCTCTCTGTTTTGGGGACGGGGGGTATTCCCCAGGGAACATTCGACTGTATTTTCCCAAAAAATGATCATGAGAATGTCAAAAGCGCGTCCTTTTGCGCCATCGGATAATCCTTGACGCCTCCCGATCCCGTGGATCGAGCACAGGATAAGGAAGATTTACCTTGTCTCGTCGTCAACCCTTGGATAACCGCTGTAGCTTGCCGCACGTTGCTGTCCCCCACCGCCGGAATCCTCCACGGCCATAAGCGCGTTCGCGTGCTGCATTTCAAAAATCGCATCCTCGCAAAAATTGATGAACGCCTCAAGCTTCTCCTTATCCCCGCCCTCGGTGACAATCGAGTAGAAGAACGCTCGCTTCGATTCCTGCAAAGAAAAAAGTTCCCAAGACCCACACCTCGCTAAAAACAACGCACCTTAATCTGCGGCTTCTCCCACTGCTCGATGTTCGACTCCTTAATTTCGAAGTAGACCCTTTCGATGCGCTTGCTGCTGCCCATAATTTCGATGCGACCGAGGAACGCCTGGAAGTAATTGAGAACCGACGCCGCCGCCTCCAGGAACTTCGCCAACCTGTAAATGGAACGTGAGAGAAACCGTTCGTATTACGCGAACTACCTCGGATCGTTGGGCATGTGCTCGCCGAGGTTCGTCAGCAGCACGGCCAAGTTAAAGCCGATCTCTTTCGCCGGCTCGTGGAACCGGTCCATAAACCCGACGTAGTCGAGCTTACCGTCGTGGTTGACCTCGCAGCACATCAGCAGGAACTCGATTTCGTCCCTAGGGGGTAGAGAGTGAACGCAACTGTTAAATTGGACGGGTGTAACATACGCAGTGTAGGATTTCTGCTGTTCCATCTTCTCCTTAAAGTCCTTGAGGTAGACCCATCCGTCGTTGTTGATGTCGATCTCGTGGAAGTTGGGGGCCGACGTTAGATCTTTTAGCTTGAGGAACATGTCGAAGTACTTCAGTATCAGCTCGAAGTGCTGCGAGTTCTCGACCAGCGTCTCGACCATCTGCTTGCCGATCGTGCCGTTGATGACGTTTCCCTCGAGCATGGACAGCATCATCGTGATCATGTCCTTTTGCAGGTTGAGAAGCTCCTTCAGCAGATCTACTTGACTGGAATGTTTCGATAGCTTGTCTTGCATGTGCGAGAAGAGGAAGACGAAACCGCCTACGGCATCCCACAGTCTGGAATGTGCCAAAGTCTGCTGATTTAGCGTACACGGGCCTTGGATAACTTCGGTGAGCGTGTTGAAAACCTGGCTGGCGACGGCGATCGCCTTAAAGAAGTTCGCTTTGCCCGCGGGGTCAATCAGCTCCTTGCTCGAGTAGTGCCAGTAGAAGTCCATGATTGACTCTTGTAGTCGGAGTAAGTAATCGACAGTGCAAATGACCACGTTTACAGTCGTCGTGTTTCCGGCTTGGGTCCTCAGATAATTCTGCCACTCCAAGTTGTGACCTTCACATGTGAGTTGAATGAATCGAAACAGGGCGCACGTGAATTCGGCGTCGTGCATATTCTTCTCTCCTGCCGCTCCTAGGAGAACAACATCAGATCGTGAGACTCGCACGAATCAAACTTTACCTTCAGATCCCACGCCGAGTCCCTCGGCCTTCGTGTTGCGCTCGAACGCGTCCAAGTCGAGCACGCTGCAGCTGTTCATCAATCCGGCGATACTCGTGAAGAAACCGACATCTTTCTTCTCCTGAAGATGGTCGATCATCGCCTTCTGTATGTCGGTGTTGCCGCCACGCAGAACCGCAATACCGAGCGTAAGCGTTTGCATGACCATCTCCGACGGAACGCCTTTACAAGCGGAAATGTTTAGCAAAACCATTTCGGAAACGCCACGTTTCGCCAGTCTGGCTTGGTGGAAGAGCAACTTTTGTTTTTCCATCTCTTGCTCCTAAAGTCGCCAAAGCAAAGTTAGTGGGCCGAAAACGGAACACACAAGTCTGTTGTAGAAGGAATCTGATATAGGTAACTTAGTAGGCGTCTAAAACAGTTTCAAATTGTACCAGTTTCCCTTTACATGAGAACCTAGAAAGACTCTATATTTCAAGGAGAAAATTTCAGTATCAAAAAACGTCCTACTACTGCCAAACGAGCTAACAGAGTAAAAGTATTAATTCCTCGAAGTCAATTTCTTACTAGAGATCTTCGTTTAAGTGATTTATTGGCCATATATCCCCATTTTATTGTGAATTAGAGTACCGCTACCGTAGTCTATTTCCAAGTTTATTGTGTGCTCTCAAATACAGGGTGATTCCTATAGTACCTGCCACCGTTTGGGAGCGTGTAGGTGGTGCGTAGGGGAGTATTTTGATATAGGACACTTGGGGTCGGATATCTAAAATAAGGGTGCCAGAGCCAAATTTACCTTCTGGAATTTCGCGCCTGTAGGTAGGCAACCCAACCGGCCGGCGGTGCACACGGAGCGATCTCAGCCGGCGATGTGTGGCTGACACTTGATCAGAATTTTGTTTAAACCCACGAAATCCCGTCTGCAACGACGCGTATCAAGTGAATAAACACTATGGCAATAGTATAATAATTAGTTGGCTAGATGTAGGAAGTGCATTGAGAACAACGGTGGCCACGTTGAACACTTGTAAACGTTATTGCTTTTGACTGTCGTTTTCCCTCCTTCCCTCCCATGTCGCTTCCTCGCGCTAACTCGCTCTGCATCGCTCCGCGCGAAACGTCGGTCGGTTGGGTTGGCTACATACAGGCGTGAAATTCCAGAAGATAAATTTGGTTCTGGCGCCCTTATTTTAGATTTCCGACCCCAAGTGTCCTATATCAAAATACTCCCCTAGGCACCCCCTATACGCTCCCAAGCGGTGGCAGGTACTATAGGAATCATCCTGTATATGAAATGAACGTCGTTTTCGTAGCTAGGAAAGTTGAGATTTGGGTAATGTTGTGGAACCTATCTAATTAATTACTCAATAATAATTGGTCTATGACAAATTTTGTAATTTTCAGGACGTTTCTTCTAGTTCAAATTTACTTATTAATTAGGTACTGTTGCATTTCCTGATACAATTTGTAACACGTACATTTATCACACACGAACGTTAAATATCTTATCTCCAGCTCGGCGTCGATGTTGGAACTCAACTTAAACACGATTCAATTTGCTTATTTGGCAAACAAAGCAGTTATATAACATATTCGAATCAACACATCACATATCCTTGAAAATATGAGTCATGTACGCTTTTATTTATTACCGTCAGTGACTAATCCTTTAGATGGCGATCTAATACTCTGGAATATTACCTACATTTACTTTGACTGCGCTACTGAGCCTTAGCAGTTTAAAACTTTGCCAGCACCCCCCCCCCCCCCCCCCCCTAGCATACGAACACTCGATTACCCTTTTGCAAAAATTAACCGGAGAGCGTTAGGGATGAAATAAAAAGAACTATCAAGCCCTTCGTTACCAAGAGTGCTTCCATAACCCCAACCCCTCGGTATTATGTTCGTCAGTCGATTTTGAGAATGAACTTGCGGACGATACTTACTACTGGGGGGTATTCCATACTCCCCAGACCCCCCGGTACCATATTCGACTGTCAATTCCAAAAAACGATCACGAGTGTTGAAGTCTGATCGATTTTGAGAATGAACCAAGTACCGGGTGGTCTGGGGGATATGGAATACCCCCCAGCAGCAAGTATCCTCGGCAAAGAAGGACTCTCGATAGTACTTTATATCTCACCCCTAACACTCTCTCCGAATAGCCTTTGTGAAAAAGTTACATTTCATATGCTGGGGGGTATTCCATACCCCCCAGACCCCCCGGTACTTGGTTCATTCTCACAATCGATCAGAATTCAACACTCATGATCGTTTTTTGGAATTGAAAGTCGTATATGGTACCGGGGGGTCTGGGGGTTATGGAATACCCCCCAGCATACGAAAAGATAATTACTTTGATAATTACTTTTTCGCAAGGACTATCAGGAGAATGCTAGGGATGAGATATAAAGAACTATCGTGAGCCCTTCTTTGTCGAGGATTTGCTACTGGGAGGTATTCCATACTGGGGGGCATTCCACACTGGGGGGTATTCCATACCCCCCAGACCCCCCGGTACCATGTTTGACTGTCAATTCCAAAAAACGATCATGAGTGTTGAAGTCTGATCGATTTTGAGAATGAACTTAGTACCGGGGGGTCTGGGGGGGATGGAATACCCCCCAGCATACGAAAAGATAATTACTTTGATAATTACTTTTTCGCAAGGACTATCAGGAGAATGCTAGGGGTGAGATATAAAGAACTATCGTGAGCCCTTCTTTGTCGAGGATTTGCTACTGGGAGGTATTCCATACTGGGGGGCATTCCACACTGGGGGGTTTCCATACCCCCCAGACCCCCCGGTACCATGTTCGACTGTCAATTCCAAAAAACGATCATGAGTGTTGAAGTCTGATCGATTTTGAGAATGAACTTAGTACCGGGGGGTCTGGGGGGGATGGAATACCCCCCAGCATACGAAAAGATAATTACTTTGATAATTACTTTTTCGCAAGGACTATCAGGAGAATGCTAGGGGTGAGATATAAAGAACTATCGTGAGCCCTTCTTTGTCGAGGATTTGCTACTGGGAGGTATTCCATACTGGGGGTATTCCATACTGGAGGGTATTCCACACTGGGGGGTATTCCATACCCCCCAGCACCATGTTCGACTGTCAATTCCAAAAAACGATCACGAGTGTTGAAGTCTGATCGATTTTGAGAATGAACTTAGTACCGGGGGGTCTGGGGGGTATGGAATACCCCCCAGCATACGAAAAGATAATTACTTTTTCACAAGGACTATCAGGAGAATGCTAGGGGTGAGATATAAAGAACTATCGTGAGCCCTTCTTTGTCGAGGATTTGCTACTGGGGGTATTCCATACTGAAGTTGATGTCTGATCGACTTTGAGAATGAACGTAGTATCGGAGGGTCAATCCCCTCCCCCCAGTATACGAAAAGGTAGGGGTGAAATAGAAAAAACTACTCAGCCCTCCTGTGGCGGACGTACTTTACTGTTTGCTGTGGGACTATGTTCGTCTCTCGTTAGAAAAAACGATCATGAGTGTTGCAGTCTGAGCGATTTTGACAATGATTTAGTACCGAAGGATCAATAGCCCCCCCCCCCCCCATATGCGAAAAATTAATTACCATGACGCACAGACTACCAGAGTGCTACAGGTGAGATAGAAAGAACTATCGAGTCCTCCTTCGGTACTAAATCATTGTCAAAATCGCTCAGACTGCAACACTCATGATCGTTTTTTCTAACGAGAGACGAACATAGTCCCACAGCAAACAGTAAAGTACGTCCGCCAATTTGCACAATTTAAATAAATTGATTCCCCCCCCCCTCCCCCACCTGCGAAGGCGGCCGTCATTAGCGATACTGGTATAATAAGAATCTGTTAGAGAAGGCAATTGATATCAGCTTCCCTATGCAACAGAAGAACAAAAGACAACCTACCATCAATCTATTAATCGGCATAATCCGCTAAGCATGTGAATATTCCGATAACAAATGATCGGCAAGCGACTAGATTTTACTTACGTGAATCGACGACGTCGGATCTTCCCCCTCGCCGCCTCCCTCCTCCTCGCCCTCCTCCTCTTCCTCCCCGCAAGATTTCGCGATGATCTCCGCGTACGTCAGTACTCCTCCTGCAGACTTCAACACTCCGTCATGGCGCTTGGAGAAGTGGAACAGCTGCTGGCGGATGGAATGCCCCCTGTCCTCCCCTCCTTCTTCTTCCGCCCGTCCTCGAACCTGCGTCAGATCTTCGATGAGCACCTCCTGCCCGACGTTCTCGTCTTGCAGCCACAGCTCGTGGTAAGTGTGTGCGAAAAATCGCCCATAAAAACGATCATGAGTGCGATCAAGGAGTAATTATCTTTTACAAAGTATCGCTGGGGGGTATTCCATACCCCCCAGTACAATCCACACCGGTACTAAGTTCATTCCAACCAGACCCCGGTACTTGGTTCATTCTCAAAATCGATCAGAATTCAACACTCATGATCGTTTTTTGGAATGGAAAGTCGTATATGGTACCGGGGGGTCTGGGGGGTATGGAATACCCCCCAGCATACGAAAAGATAATTACTTTGATAATTACTTTTTCGCAAGGACTATCAGGAGAATGCTAGGGGTGAGATATAAAGAACTATCGTGAGCCCTTCTTTGTCGAGGATTTGCTACTGGGGGGTATTCCATACTGGGGCGTATTCCATACTGGAGGGTATTCCACACTGGGGGGTATTCCATACCCCCCAGCACCATGTTCGACTGTCAATTCCAAAAAACGATCACGAGTGTTGAAGTCTGATCGATTTTGAGAATAAACTTAGTACTGGGGGGTATGGAATAACCCCCAGCATACGAAAAGTAACTTTTTCACAAAGACTATTCGGAGTGTGTTAGGGGTGAGATATAAAGAACTATCGAGAGCCCTTCTTTGCCGACGATTTACTACTGGAGGGTATTCCATACTGAAGTTGATGTCTGATCGACTTTGAGAATGAACGTAGTATCGGAGGGTCAATCCCCTCCCCCCAGTATACGAAAAGGTAGGGGTGAAATAGAAAAAACTACTCAGCCCTCCTGTGGCGGACGTACTTTACTGTTTGCTGTGGGACTATGTTCGTCTCTCGTTAGAAAAAACGATCATGAGTGTTGCAGTCTGAGCGATTTTGACAATGATTTAGTACCGAAGGATCAATAGCCCCCCCCCCCCCATATGCGAAAAATTAAATTACCATGACGCACAGACTACCAGAGTGCTACAGGTGAGATAGAAAGAACTATCGAGTCCTCCTTTGCAGAGGACACTTTCTCCTTATTCCAATTTGCACAATTTAAATAAATTGATTCCCCCCCCCCTCCCCCACCTGCGAAGGCGGCCGTCATTAGCGATACTGGTATAATAAGAATCTGTTAGAGAAGGCAATTGATATCAGCTTCCCTATGCAACAGAAGAACAAAAGACAACCTACCATCAATCTATTAATCGGCATAATCCGCTAAGCATGTGAATATTCCGATAACAAATGATCGGCAAGCGACTAGATTTTACTTACGTGAATCGACGACGTCGGATCTTCCCCCTCGCCGCCTCCCTCCTCCTCGCCCTCCTCCTCTTCCTCCCCGCAAGATTTCGCGATGATCTCCGCGTACGTCATGTACAACGGATCCTCCTGCAGGGCGCCCGAACACTCCGTCATGGCGCTTCGGCAGAAGGTGGTAACCAGCTGCATTAGCGGATCGGGTTTGCCCTCCTCCTCCTCCTCCTCCTTCTTCTTCCGCTCGGCGTCCTCGAACGACTGCGTCAGATCTTCGATGAGCACCTCCTGCCCGACGTTCTCGTCTTGCAGCCACAGCTCGTGGTAAGTGTGTGCGAAAATGTTGATCGCCCGATGCCTAAAAACGAGCGGCGATGAGTGCGAGCTCGAAGGAGCGCCTAAACGGGGAGGGTGCAACGACGAAAACTAACCTACTCAGCTTATACAAAGGTTGACAACGCAAACACGCCAACGCGGCTCGTTTCCTAGCAGCCTGCAGCACACGCTTCCAATTTCCCGAGTTAGACTTAGACTTAGAAGCCTGTTAGCACAACAATAACACACGGTGAGTCTCGTTAGTCAAACAAGTGACAATCTAGTGCACACAAAAAGAACGCGGCTAACAAGCGAAAACGAACAAACCTGGGCAAACTGTGCAATGAAGCTTGTCTGAAGCAAGAAAGAACTGCACGTTTACGTTGCATGGATACCACGCTGCGATACACCCCTTTCTGCTGCTGTTGTGGGTGGTCAATCTGTGACGCAACAAAAATTTAAATATTCAACTAAAAGAAAACCACCCCAAACTTAACAATCGAACGGCGCGTTACGATTGGAAGAATGGGAGGACTAGGGTGCTCAAATCTACTGCGAGAAGTTGTGTGTGTCCGTTCATCTGCAATCCATATCTTACCATGTGCAATCCGTAGAGCACCTTGCTCATGGCGACGATCCGATCGACCGTCTCCTCCAGCTGCGTCTTCCCGCTGTTGTTGTCGACGCTTCCGACGACCGCGCTCTTCTTGCTGCCCAGTTGACTGTAAAGGTAATGCTGCCATGACATCTCGTCGGCCGGGTCGAGCTTATCGGGTAGAGTCAGCTGGTTCTTGGCAAAGTCTATGATCTCCTGCTCGGGAAGCTTCTGCAAAATGATTCAACGGTTAGGTTCACACGAACGCGAGCGCGCAGTAGCGACCTTCAAGAAGCGATCCTTGCAGTGCTGCACCAGCTCCTGCTCGCGGCCGGCGAACAAATTCAGCCCGACGGGCAGCAGCCTCTTCAGGCACGCGACCATGAGGGACGCCTGCACCTCCTTGTCCTTGTTTCGCTTCTTGTCCCTGTGCTTCTTCTTCTTCACCTTACCGCCGGCCGGCTGGGAGCCGTCCGGTATCGCCGATCTTCTCGTCGCCGTCGGCATTATCAGGATCATGTTGTCGATCTCGTTCGCCGCGATGAAGTTCTGCTCCTCGCGCAGGAAGTACTGCGACTTGGACCATATGTTGAAAATCTCGGAGACGTGGTTGTACAAATCCTCCGCCTCCATGTCGTTTTGACGCAGCCAGTGGTTGCGCTGCTGATCGACGTACTTGATTAGGAGCGGATAGAAGGAGTAGATGTCTCGTACTAGCAGCTGCCAGTCCTCTTGAATTTGTGCCTCGATCTGAAAATGATTCGGGTGCAATTCGTAGAGTCGCGAGGTGACGGCTTTCAAGGTCGGTCTATGTCAAGGCCCACGGGTACTTGGGGCACCCCCGCGTTATTATAAAAAATAATAGAAATAGGACGAGGCGTAGAAAGTGTAAGATTCCTGAACGTAATCCAGACCCAAGCCTAAGTAGGATTTTTCGGAACCCCAGCAGTTCATAAAATCCTACGATTCCCAGGAATTCAAGAAATCCAAGCGATTCAAAAAATTTTTGAGTTCAAAAATAAATCAACAAATCTAAAGAATTTAAGGAATCCCGGGAGTTCATGAAATCATAGGATTCTTAGGAATCGAATAAATCCCAAGAATCCAAGGCATTCAAGAAATCCAAAGAATCAAAAAAATGAGTATTTTAAAAATGTGATCAATTTGGTAAATAAAAAAAAATAAATTAAGGAATCCCGGAAAAAATGTGATAACTCTTAAAAAGAAATCTAAAGAATCTAAAGAATCAAAGGAATACAAAGAATCCCAGATCCTCGTACGAGAGTGCTTTCCCAGGAATTCAAGAAATCCATGGATCCAAGGAATCCGAAGATCCAAAATTTTTGAGGATCATGGAAAAGTGATAAATTTGAAAAAATGTCAAACAATCTAAGGAATTGAAAGAATACTTTAAATTCCAGGAATCCACACAATTCGAAAATCTGACAGATTTTTTAGCATCATAAACGTGATCAATTAAAAAAAAACTAAATATTCTACGAAATCGAAGGAATCCCAAGATCCAAGGAAATCAAGAAATACAAGGAATCCGAAAATCCAAAAGACTTCTGAGTAATAAAAATGTGATTAATTTTAAAAAGGAATCTAAAGGATCCAAGGAACCCTAGGAAACAAAAAAATTAAGGAATCCAAAAGACTTATGACCATCATACAAATGTTATAAATTTGAAAGATAAATCAAAATTCTAAAAAATTTAAGAAATACAATTAATTCGGAGTTCGTGCATGGAATCCCACGAATCCAAGCAATTCCAAAAACCCAAGGAATTCGAAAATCCTAAAATATATCAAAAATTCTAAAGAATGGAATAAATCCCAAGAATCCAAGGAATTCAATAAATCCAAAGAATCAAAAAGATTTCTGATCATCTTAAAAATGTGATGAATTTTACAAAGGAAACAAGGTAATTCCAGGAGTCCATGAAATCCAGGTAGCCCTAAAAATCTCAGGAATCAGAAATCCAAAATACTGAGACTTGAGCATCATAAAAAGTGATAAATTTGGAAAATAACTTAAAGAATCCCGGAAGTCAATAAAATCCATGGAGCCTTTGGAATCCAAAGAGTTCAAGAAATCCAAAAATCCAAGATTTGTGAGCGTAATAAAAATGTGATAGATTTTAAAAAAGAATCTAAGGAATCCAAGGAATGTTAGTATACCGTGATATCCTAGAAATCAGAGGAATCCAAAAATTAAAAAATCCAAAGAATCCGCACATCCCAGATAACTGAGCATATTGAAAATGCAATACTTTTAAAATATATATCGAAAAATCTAAAGAATGGAAGGAATCCAAAATATCCTAAGAATACGAAAATCTAAAAGATTTTTGAGCCTCCTAAAATTGGGATAAATCTTAAAAATAAATCTAAAAAATTTAAAGAATCAAAGGAATACAAAGAATCTCAGGCCTTCCCAGGAATTCAAGAAATCCATGGATCCAAGGAATCCGAAGGTCCATAAGACTTTTTAGGATAAATTTGAAAATAAAGTCAAACAATCTAAGGATCCAAACAATTCGAAAATCTAACAGATTTCTCAGGATCATAAACGTGATCAATTTGAAAAAAAATCTAAGAAAATGAAGGAATCCATGAAATCCAAGGAATTCAACAAATACAAAGCATCCGAAAATCCAAAAGAATTCTGAGTAATAAAAATGTGTTTAATTTCAAAAAGGAATATAAAGGATCCAAGGAATCCTAGGAAACAAGAAATTTAAGAAATCCAAAAGATTTTTGAGCATCATACAAATGTGATAAATACAAAAATATTTAAGGAATTTGAAACAAATCTAAAGAAGTCCATGCAATTTATGGCACCCATGAATCCAAGGAGTAAATCCATCGAATCCAAAAATTCAATTGAGCATCATGAAATGCGAAAAATGTGAAAAATATATAAAAAAATGTAAAGCATTTAAGGAATCCCAGGGATTCATGAAATCCACAGAATCTTACGAAGCCCAGGAATCCCAGAAATTTTAGAAATCCATGATGCTCAAAATTCATAGATTTTTAGATTCTTTGGATTTTTTTAATTCGTTTTTATTCGTGGGATTTCTTGGATTCCTTTTTCAAATTCATCACATTTTTATGATGCTCAGAAATTCTGTGGATTTAAGGAATCCCAGGGATTCATGAAATCCACAGAATCTTACGAAGCCCAGGAATCCAAGAAATTTTAGAAATCCAAAAATCTAAGACTTTTGAGCATCATAAAAAAGTGATACATATGAAAAATAAATTAAAAATCAAAAGAATCCCAAGAATCAATCCAAGGATTCTAAAAGATTTCTGAGAGTAATCAAAATGTGGTGAATGTTAAAAAAGAGACTAAAAATTTTATGAATCCAGGAAATCCAAGGCATCTGAAGATCCAAAAAAATTCTGAGCATCATAAAAATGTGATGAATTTGAAAAAGGAATCCAAGAAATCCCACGAATTAAAAAAATCCAAGGAATCTAAAAATCTATGAATTTTGAGCATAATGGAAATGTGATACCAAAACATCTAAAAAATCAAAGGAATCGAAGGAATACCAAGATTCCAAGGAATTCAAGAAATCTGAGGAATACAAAAGATTTCCGAGCGTAATAAAAATAGGATTAATTAAAAAAAGAACCTAACTAAAATCTCTAGGGAATCTCAGCAGTCCACGAAATTCCAGGAATCCACGAAATTTAAGAAATCCAAAAATCTAAGACTTCTGAGCATCCTAAAAATCTGATAAATGTGAAAAATAAATCAAAGAATCTACGGAATCAAAGGAATCCCAACAATCCATGGAATCCAAGGAATTCAAGAAATCCAAGATTTCTGAGCATACTAAAATGTGACGAAGAAATCGAAGGAATTTCAGGAGTCCATGAAATTCAGGGAATCGTAGAAATCGTAAGAATCGAAGAGAATTGCGGAATCCGAAATCCAAAAGACTTCTGAGAATCATGAAAATGTGATAAATTTGAAAACGAGTCGACAGAATCCTAGGAGGTCCAGGAATTCAAGGAATCCTAGGTATCCCAGAAATGCCAGGAATTCAAGAATTCTATGGTGAATCCAAGGAATCGAAAAATATCATAAATATGAAAAAGAAATCAAAAATCTTAAGAATCGAAGGATTCTAGAATTTAAATACTAATCTGAAGAATCCAAAAAATCCGAAGAATCCGCAGACTCCCAAGGATCCAAGGAATCCTCAGAATTTTATGACCTGAAAAATAAAAAAAGACAATCCAGAGAATCTGAAGATTTTGTGTTTGAAGCTTTCAGGATTGGAAATTCGAATGAATTCAATGAAACTGAAAAATTGTAAGAATCATGGATGGACCGTCACATTAACGGGTGACCTTCAAAAGACTGAATTACCTGTGACGTATCGTCGGTGGAGCCCTTAATGAAACCTCGCAAGCTCTCCTCCTTGTGGAACATGGTTTCCGTTCGTTTTTTCACACGTTCGGCTAGGGGCAGGAACGGATCCTTGAGGAGCTCTTCGCTGCTGTTGATTATGATCTGTTGGGTGTAAGCGGCAATGCGGGTCATCCAAGGTGCGCTGTCGTTGCCGATATTCTTCTTGATCAATTTGAGAACGTTCTTCAGCAGCTGATTCATGTGCTCGGCCGTGACCATCGTCACGTGCGTGCTGCAATCGGTTCGGGTTGAGAGACCCTATTGGATTAGGCGCGCAACTCACCCTCCGGTCGGGCTGACGTTGTCGGGCCCTTGCTGCCACCAGAACGGCAGGTAAGAGCAAAGCATCGGCATTATCACGTCGATGATGTGCGGCGCGTCGGCGTACGTCCGATCGCTTTCGACGAACTGATCGACCTCGCCGAGGACCGTCTCGAGGGTCGGCATCGACGTCTCCATTCGCGCCATGATGTCCTGCGCCTCGAGC
Organism: Photinus pyralis; assembly: GCF_008802855.1. Classification (NCBI taxonomy): domain Eukaryota; kingdom Metazoa; phylum Arthropoda; class Insecta; order Coleoptera; family Lampyridae; genus Photinus; species Photinus pyralis. Next base: position 10,213,136 of record NW_022170878.1, read on the forward strand.
GAGTGATCGGCGATGCGGTTCAGCAGAGAGAACTGATTGTTCTTGTTGAGGTGGGGCTCCAGGTACGCGACGGGGAAGGTCGAGCTGAACGCGCCGAGACACGAGCCTTAAAATTGACAGGTGTACTCGGGCGAAATCGGCGAGTATACGTACCCAAAGCCGGCTTGTAGCGTTCGATCTCGGTCTTCAGGTACTTGCGATCGTGGGTCAAGGTCGTGTCGGTGCCCAACTGGTAAAGGGCCGACATAATCTTGTAGGAAGCCACTTGGACCTCATCCACTGCAATTGAGAAAAATAATAAAGTACACATCCTTTAATCCCCAATTCTTGTAAAGAACGCCTGTGCAGAAATGACTACTCCCAAAAGCGCTTAAGAAGCTAAAAAATATTGGTCCTTCTTGAGCCGAATCAAACTTCTTTTCGTTGTTTTTCGACATTTACAACAACCAAAACTACTAAATCACAACAATCACATAAATAAACCGAAATTTTACCCAACGGTAAATTTGTGACGGACCTAGTGCACTGTTATCAGCTACATCTGTCGTAAAACTTACACAAGAGGTCCGTGCCGTACTCGCAATTGGCAAGATGATCGAATAACGCCGTTAGGACCGGCATGATCACCGAATTAACGTAAAACAGCGAAGTGGACGTCTTCAGGTGGGTACCGCGCAGATGGCTGTACTTTCCCTGAAACACCAAAGGTCTGTATACGGCCCGGTCACAAAAAGCGTACCTCCTGCAAGTTAACGATGGCGTGCATCAAGTCGTCGGCGGTATTATTGAAGAAGGTCAGCATGGAGGTGCGGATGAACTCGGGGCAGTTTTTGACGAGCGATTTCGCATCGATTCCCTTCACGAGCACCTGAAGGCAACGGACCGTTATACGAACGTCGGCACCGAAGGCCGACAGTCGGCTCCTAAGCAAGCTGGCCAGCTTGCAGAACAGTGCCGCCACCATTTCCTTCTCCTTCAAACTGGCGGCGCTAACGTTGTTGGTCGCGGTCGCGACGGCTATGAAATAGTTGCGATGCGTCGAGAAGTACTTCTCCATCAGCGGCAGGACGACCTTCGAGAAGAAGACGATGTCGCGCGTCGACGTTTTAAAAGTGGAACGTCGACTGAAGATGGCAGACGGCTTCAAAATCTTCATGTTAATCGTGGCGCGATCGGCGTACTGAATCAGCTTCTCCAACAGACTGTAGGCGAACCGAAGTTCGACCGACGGTCCGGTCGCGGTCTTCTCGGTGTCGGTGTCGGTTTCGCGCGAGGGCCTAAACGATCATTAATCCCAAAAAATCTCCTGAACCTACTTACTTGTGCAACTTGTATCCCTGATACTGTAGATATTTCAAAAACTCCTGCGACCTCTCGCGGTCCTTTCGCTTCTCCTTATCCGTGAGCAGGTCATAAGGCACCAGTTGCGGATGTATGCCTCCGCCGCAAGTGATCAGTTCCTCCTTCTTCTTTTTCGCCCAGATATCGTGGGCGTTTTCGGCGAGTCGCTCCGCCATATTTTGCATCTCTCGGGACAGCGTGAGATTGGTCGTGTCGACCGGGTGCGGGTGGTAGTGGAAGGGCGAATTCGACTCGCCGTTCTTCGAGCTTCGACGGATCGAGTTCTTGTTGGTCGGCACGTCCGATTCGGAATGCTCGACCGACCAGCCGATCGCGATTAGGGCCTTCAGCGATTCGCGCACCGGCTCCTTGTAGCGCTCCTTCTCGTAGTCGTTGAGCATCGCGTACGGCTTGAGGCGGGGGTGGGTTTTGTTGCTGTCCGACCACACCTCGCCGTACTGCCAGGAGTTTTCGAACTTACGCGAGGCCCAGGCGTCGTGGTAGTGCTCGGAGAATTTCTGAACGATTTGGTTCAGGTCGTTGTTGAGCTGCACGGACGCGGTATTGATCGGCTGGGGATTGTAGGGGCCGCCGGGACCGGAGGGGCCGCTCGCCGCCGTCTTGCTCGCGTACCACTCGTCGTCGTAATTCTTCGAGAGGGAGTAGTCGGGCGGTAACGCGCAGCCGATCGCGGTCAGACAGGGGAGGGCGCGTCCGAACAGTTCAGGATCGTAGTCCATCTTGCTCAGCGAGTCGAAAATGTTCGAGAACAGCATCATGGTGAGACGTTTTTCTTCGTCGGACGAAGCGCCGTACAATCCCTGGCCGGTCGTCGAGCCGTAGTACTTCGCGCAACGATCGTAGTGCATCGTGAGTAGTCGGAGCGCTACGGTCGTGTACTCGGACAGGTTCGAGACGTCGATGGTCAATTTGCGGAGCAGTTTCAGTAACATCGACGGTTGCATTTGACTAGTTAATGCGACCAGAAAATCGGAGACAGCCTCACGTTGCCCTTTCGTCAACATTCGATTTTTGGAGAGGCGATAAACCGTGTGTAGAGTTGCGTCTAAGATCGACGCGTAGTTTTCCGCTTCGGAGTAGAATTTGCTGTGTTGTATGAGAAGAGGAAGAATCGAGTTACCGATATAGCGATTCATACTTAAAGCCATATCGGACTCGCTACCATCGTTCTGTGCGGCAAAATTGTAATGACAGGATTAGTAAAAGAAGGCGCTTTCATCCCCCCCCCCCCCTTTCATGAATTTATTGTTTCTTTTATTGGAAAGACCTAATCTACAAAAATCGCAACATACCTACATTAAAAAATTGATTATGCGCATGCGCAAACTTTATACCAAGCGCCTTTATGGTATTTCTCAAAAGCAGGCGTTGACTCGCTCGTTAAAGATCGTACTAAAGGCTATTTACGCGGATTGATCAATTCCAGCTCAAAAAAAAAGCCGTTGCCGAACGATTCGAAGGCGAATTCGGCATAAGCCGCGCCAATTTCTTCTAAGTAAAGTGCAAAATGCACGATTGGAGTCTAATTTGTGCCGAACTCAACTTCGGATCGTTCGGCAATTATCGTGCTAGGGGCTATCTACGCGTATTGATCAATTTCACCTCAAAAAAAGCCGTTGCCGAACGAGTCGAAGGCGAATTCGGCATAAGTCGCGCCAATTTCTTCTAAGTAAAGTGCAAAATGCACGATTGCAGTTCTAATTTGTGCCGAACTCACCTTCGGATCGTTGGGCAATTATCGTGCCAAGGTCTATCTACGCGTATTGATCAATTTCACCTCAAAAAAAGCCGTTGCCGAACGATTAGAAGGCGAATTCGGCATAAGTCGCGCCAATTTCTTCTAAGTAAAGTGCAAAATGCACGATTGGCGTCTAATTTGTGCCGAACTCACCTTCGGATCGTTCGGCAATTATCGTGCCAAGGTCTATCTACGCGTATTGATCAATTTCACCTCAAAAAAAGCCGTTGCCGAACGATTAGAAGGCGAATTCGGCATAAGTCGCGCCAATTTCTTCTAAGTAAAGTGCAAAATGCACGATTGGAGTTCTAATTTGTGCCGAACTCACCTTCGGATCGTTCGGCAATTATCGTGCTAAGGTCTGTCTACGCGTATTGATCAATTTCACCTCAAAAAAGCCGTTGCCGAACGAGTCGAAGGCGAATTCGGCGTAAGCCGCGCCAATTTCTTCTAAGTAAAGTGCAAAAAGCACGATTGGAGTCTAATTTGTGCCGAACTCACCTTCGGATCGTTCGGCAATTATCGTGCTAAGGTCTATCTACGCGTATTGATCAATTTCACCTCAAAAAAGCCGTTGCAAAACGAGTCGAAGGCGAATTCGGCATAAGCCGCGCCAATTTCTTCTAAGTAAAGTGCAAAAAGCACTCAACTTCGGATCGTTCGGCAATTATCTACGCGTGTTGTGTGGTAAGATCAAAATTTGAGGAAAATCGACACTTAAGTAAAAAAAATTCTTGATCTTGATCGACTAACCCCACTGTTAACTAGGTTTCGTTACGTACCCTATCAAGCATTGTAGCAGCACGTAAGTCAGGTAGAAACGCTTCTTCGAGGAGCTTAAAGAACAGCTCCTCCGTTTCTATGCCATAGACACGTTCCAAAAACAAGACCACCGATTGCTTATGGGTCGGGACTAAACCTGATGGCATATCAGACTTTGGTCGCTCCTCCCCGGCCGCCGGATTGTGTAGGGTAAAACGCAAACTCAAAACGCCCTGTAGATCTTCCAAAGGTACCAAAGATCTTAGAATTGCTCTAGCCCTTAGCGACTCGTTTTTGCCCTAAAACAATCTTGTAAATTTGCCTATTATTTTGAATTGTGATACCTGCGCAATGACGGCCGCGTCCGGAGCGCAACGGCCCAAAAGGTCAACGAGAGTGCAGTAGAAGTTTAAAATCGCCGCACCGGTGTCGATATAGTCTTCGTCACCATCGCCCTCTGGTAAAGGATGGGCGAAGTGGGAGACGTTAACAGTACCTTCGGCTTCATCCATTAACTTCCTTCTGTCGCTTATACGTTCCGACATCTAAACTGAAGTTAATAAACGGCCCTCGCCGATTCACCAGTAACGTACCTTGTTAGCGTCAATAATCGCTCGCAACAATCCCTCACCCTCCCCTCGCAGTGCAGGCCCCAGACATTCGGGTCGCCGAATCAACAAACGTATAACAAGATTGGCGTTCTCCTCGACACTCTCGCCGTTCACCTAAAAACCCACCACTTAACCAACGCTCGGATTTGTTTCACGTGACCTATACCCAAACGCAAAAGCGGAGAAAATCGAGGTACCTCTCGCCGTCGACCGGATCCCAGCCCAAATCCGGATACCCTCTCTCGACCAAATCAGAATTCGACTGCAGGCCGCAGCGCGACAAATAAATCGCGATCTTCTCCAGGTAATGCTCTCTGTGAAGAAACTGGTTTGGATCAAGTTGAAACGCGAGTTTTGTTACCTGAGTGCGAGCGCGAGCTCCGTGTTTTCCATGAGGGACGAGTATGCGACGTCTAAGGGGGTGGAGCCACGTAAGCTCGGCCGCGAAAGCAGGATGTTGCTGTTGTCCAAGAGGAAGTTTAAGTGCTCGAACATCGCCTTTTGGTTTTGACGGCTCGTGCGGCAGAAGTAGCAAAGGAAACGGCAGCAAGCGACGACCATTTCGTGAGAGGTGTCCTAAAATACAAAGACCGATTTCGGCACGAAGCAATCCACGAGAGACACAAACCTTTTCTTTAACGGCTACATCACCTTCCGCTTGGGGGGCGCTGGCATCGGACTGAGTCTGGGATCGGCGACCTAAAGTGTTGATCATAACCGCCATCACGTTCTCGTGTATACGCAAAATACGGATCAGATCAGGGTGTTGAAAGAACGTATGATTGTTAACCAATTTCCTGCGAGAGAATCAAAAATTACCCACGCTTCACGAGGATCACGCACCATAATCGCTCCCTCATCAACTCCTCCTCCTCCTGCGACATCTGCACCGGCAACAGCGCGCGAATCTGGCTAAGCCCGACCCACATCTCCGCAACGTCGCCCTTCGTTTTCGCGTTGATTATGTACGTCTTTTCCAGCGCGTGGATCAGCTCTCCGATCGAATTGTACTGCCGCACCAGCAGACTGAACATTTCCCTAACCAATTTCGGCGTCTCGATCTGCGCCTCCTCCGCCCAATGGACGATCGTCGAGATTAGTACCTTGCGGAAATTCAGCTCGGGAATCACGTGGGCGGGTTGCTCCTCGGGCTTCGGCTCCTCCTCCAGCTCCTTGACCGCGTTGATGAAATTGTAAAACTTCTTCAGCGCGCCCGGCTTTTGTATGTCGACCGCTTCCTCTTCGGGCACTTGCAAAGCGTGCAGGGACACCTGAGACATGAGCTCCTCGTGGAACTTATTCAACTGCTCGCATAGCTCCTCGCCGATTGGACAATTTTCCCTATCGTCTTCTTCCAAATTTTTGAATCCTGCCAATTGTCGTCGTTACGCAAGAGGTTTAGCTATGTCAGTAGAACAGAGGCACATTCCGCCATCTTGGATTTTGGACCATGGCGTAGCGCGAAGTGTTACTTAACTAAAGCGTCGTCTTGAATGCAACGGAAATTAGAAAGCATTTCTTTTACGAAAAAACAATGACGCAACTAATGAGTGACCTTGTTTTTTAGTGCAAATTCGTAGCAAAGTAAAATTGGTTCTTCTCCTAGCTTCGTGTGGTCACTATCTTGGCTAAAGTAAAATGGATTCTTATCTTAGCTAATGTCTCGTATGGTTTGTATCTAGGATAAGGCAGATTAATGGTTTGTGGTACAAAGTCGTACCCTGGCGAAAAAACCCGGGCACGTAATCGATGATAAAGAATAGTTCTACATACTCGACAAAAGATTTTAAGTTTAATTTCATAACTTGATAAAAATGACACTCACTATTTCGTTTTCAGGAGAAATTTTCTGTTATTTTCTTGATTTATGCCGAACTCGCCTTAAGCTCGCTCGCCATTGGTGTAGAAATTTCTTTAAACTTTTCATTTATGCCGATGCCAAGCGAGCCGAAGGTGCGTTAGGCCACTCCTTAAATTTATGTAACCTTGGTCCAAAATCCAAGATGGCGGAAGGTGCGTCTGCTCTACTTATGTTAGTGTGTACTGGGACATTGATTACAGGATCAAAGGGATTCTTCCTTGATTTTTTGTGGGCACTTAATCCGAAATGAACCCTTACCCAGTATGGCTTTCATCTGCTCCCTGGGCGGACAACGAAACTCCCTCGTCTTTCGAGCCGCGACCGCCGACGGTAAATCCGACTGCTTAATTTCGATGTATCGACGAAGCTGATCGGTTTGCAATTCCCCGACGAAATCGTGACTGAAAGCGATGATATACTCGACCCTGTGTCTCAATTGAACATCGCCGAGATGGTGCAGCAAGTAGCACATTTGCAACTTCGCCCCCTCCGCCATCTTCATGTGCAACAGGCCCTTGCGATGCTCATCTTTTCCATCTACGAGCCCTGCATTACCGAAAGCGCACCGAAACGCACAACTCACCCTTCTCGAATTCGGGATCCCACGTTTCAGGGTGGATCATTACCAGTAATTTTTCGATGTCTTCATCGAGCAGCAGCCCCACGAGCAACAGTCGATCGACGAGTTTCAGTAAAGGCCTAGAATGTGCGTAATTAGAAAGGGGAGATGTAAAGGGGCACCCACAGAAAAAGATTCTCGTTGGAGCCACCGATGGGATCGCGATTGTGCAGCTGGTTAATCTGGACGGCCTCCGCCAGCGCCTGCATGACGTAATTGCGCACCTCCTCGAGATCGAAATATGGCGAGTAGAGCGTCTTGATTTTCTCGATCGTGTCCCCAATTTCGCTCATCTTCATCTGGGGCTTGACCGATACCGTATCGAGCTTGCGCAGACTGTGCCCCATCTCGGGATCCTCGTACAGATCCTTCAGTTCCTGACCCAAGGGGATGACGTACTCGTTCTTGCAGACGTCCCTGAAACAATCGCGTGAGATGCTTGTAGACTAAGTCAAGGTCCTACATGGTCGTCGCCGTCGATTCCAAGTGCAAGGCTATGAGAAGATCGTAGAAGCCCTGCCTCAATGGACCGCTCATGTACTCCGACTTGATCGCGTACAGCAACTGTTTATGATCCACGTGCTTGCAGAGAGTATGCGCGGCGCGATAGTTACTCTGGAAACAGAGCGCCGCGTACAGAGTCAGCGTGTGCGCGTGGAAGCTGAGGAGGCGCTCCATTTCGATCAGCTCCAAGATATCGATGCAACGGTCCTCCTCGGGAATATGCAGCGCTAGCATGGAGACGGGGTCCTCGCACAGCATCGACCAGCCGCGAATGTCGGACAGTTTCAGCGCGTGGACCTGCAGGTTGTTGTTGGGCACGCGAGCCCACTGGTGCGGCTTCAGGCATTGCACTTTGAGACGCGGGGGGAATTGAGGGACGACGTGTCTGGCGCTGTTCTGCAAAATGGCGGCCGAAAGCGGTAACGTGGTGGCGGTTCGGCCCAATTCAATTTGAAGCACCTCCTTGCTAGTCGCCTCGACGAATATGGCGGGGAATAGTTTCGTCTCCGGCTCCATCTACAACGCCAACTTTGAGTTTGATAATAACAGAGAGGGGGGATTACCTTAAATCTGTGCTTGGTTTCCTTCCCCTCGCACGTGAACGAGATAACGCCGGTGGCCGCGTCCAAGAAGCACCCGATAAACATTCCTTGCGAGGCCCCCTTCCCCGACGCGTCCTGCGTGACCTCATTGTAAAGCTCGTCGGCCCGCAGCATGTAGCAGGATTGGCGATCCACGCTGGCAGAAAAAGGTCTTGAACCGGCTCAACAATAAAACTACCCGCTTACCAATCGATGACCCGATCGTAGTCGTCCACGAGTATAACCGACGCTTTCTGCACCTGGTTTTGGTTGAAGTCCTTCGAGTGCAGGTGGTACTGGGTGGTCACCCACCCCACGTAGACGTGCGTAGGGTCCTGGCCCGGAAATATTCGGACACCTTCAAGATTTCGTTAACTCACAAATAGTGTACAGGGTGGCCAAATAAGAATGCGAGGTACTGCATCTGGGAACCTGTCCATCGTAGAGGCTTGTGGTAAAAAAATTTATTACTAAAACGGCCACCTGGAAAATATTTTTAAGTTTCTGCAATGGCCGCTAGGGGGCGTAACTGCAATCTGGAATTTAAAGTCACTAAATATAGAAAGTACCGCAATCCATTGGGCTCGTCTCGTGTGTTAGAGAGAGAACGCATTATTTTTGCCCAAAAATGGCGGAAATTACCAGATTCTAGTAACTTTAATGTTAGGGATTGTTCCACCTGTTTGGAGATATCTGTATATATTTTTATAAAACATGACAGTACTATGAATATTATATATTATAAAAAATGACAGCTATTCAGATTTTATTTGTCAATTTTTTTAAGTTGGCAGCAAATTTGCCCAAAAATGGCGGATGATTGCGGTACTTTCTATATCTAGTGACTTTAGATTCCAGATTGCAGTTACGCCCCCTAGCGGTCATTTCAGAAACTTAAAAATATTTTCCAGGTTTATCTCGTGGCGGTTTTTAGTAATAAATTTTTTACCACAAGCCTCTACGATGGATAGATTCTCAGATACAGTACCTCGCATTCTTAGTTGGCCACCCTGTACACGCATGGGTCGGGTTAAGTGCTCCTTAAATTTTTATATGAAGAAAATGACATATGTGCCGCTTCGCACAGAACGTGAGAACAAGTAGGTTTGGTGATAAACGTGCGTGATTAAAGAAAGCGTGGGCCGTTACCGCGATAACTCGACTATTGATCGTTGCTCATTTCCCAGTGCCTACAGGTTAAGAGAGATGATCACCGCGGAAAAATTTAAATCGTTCGTGGGTCTGAATTGGAGTAGTAAACCAGTACGGATAAAAGGGGGAGGGGGGGGGCACTTAAGCGACCATCCCATCTTTCTTATTTTACCATAAAAATATTCGTTAATCAATTTAAGGCACTCCGCGTCGAAAATTTCGTTCCCGACCGCCTCCACCTCCGACGTATGGGGTACAGTCAACGTCTTCTGCTGACGTTCGGGTATGGACGGCGCTTGTAACTTGAGATCGGACTGCAAATGTCGCTAATCAACAAAAGCGCCTTGCACTACGTAAAAGGCGTACCTGCGACAACTGAATTGCGCTAGTTTTACCCAGCTGCTGCTGCGAGATGTTGGCGATGCGAGCCGACGGGCCCGTCCTGCCCAAACGGGGGCTCCTCTCCAAATCGGGAGTCTTCGCCTTTGAGCTCTTGAGGCGATCGCCGCTGCTCGTGTCTCGCTTTCGTGTGAAGAACCTGCGTAACAAAAGCGAGCCGTCAGCCTATGACGCATCTCACACGCGCGCGTGTATCTCACACAAAACTAGGGCCAATTTAAAGTGAGTGTGCCACAATAGTACGAAATTTACCTGAATAAGGTACCACTGTAATTATGCAAACAAAATAGAATTTTAAATCGATATCACATTTTATGTTCTTCGAATTCAAAAAGTACCTAAAAGGCGAACGTCCGCGCTTCTTCTTGTCGTCCATCTTCTCGGGACTGAGCTCCATCTCGTGATAGCGGTGCAAATCCAGCTCGCTATTCGAACGATGCACTAGTTTCATGGACGACGAGTTTAAAGTTGCCACTGGAAATTGACGATCGCGTTAACGGTCGATTGGTTTCGGCGTTACCTGAGTCGATTTCGAATGTGGGCAGGTTTCGCGTCAGCGACCCCTTTCGCGGTGGCCGCGACGGACTCTTCGAGTGTTTCGTTAACGGCTTCATCATTTCGTCGGCCTCGACGGCGTCCTCGGAATAATTCCGCTGGAGGCCTACAACGCGAAGTTACATCTTTGATGGTGCGCACCACGATAATACCCTTAATATCGCTCATGGAGAAACCGCTCTTCATGATTTGCTCGATGTGAGCTGCGGGCGCCGCGTTACTGTGATCGACTTCGATTTTTAGACGATGTTGTCGAATTTTTATCTCTTGCCAGCGTCGCATCTTTTCTTCTTCGCTAAATAGCGTCCATAGTTAACATTATTCTCGCACTTAAAACTCACCTGATAAATTCGGACGCGCAAATGACAGGTAAACTGAGCCTTAAGAATTCCCAGTTCGCCTTCTCCATGGTCTCGAAGGTGTTATGGCTAATTTTCAGGCAGGGCGGACTGTCGGAACCGGCCATAATTCGCGTGACGTCGATCCTCGTGTCGGCCATATCGTCCGTGTTTTCAAAGATAGGCTGATCCTTCGTGAACCAATAGGTAACGGCGCGAGTCATGTTCCTGCAAATCTAAATGTAGTGCCGGGGCGCAGCCGTAGTGCTGTACACATTAGAAACACGTGCCCAATTCGCCATCTCTTTCCGGCTTCGAGTCTAATGGAGAAATGCGCATGCGTGTTTTAAAATTGTCACAGCCCTACTGATTAGCGTGGAGGCGTACACGCAGAACGGTTCGTATCCCTCCTGCAGGCCGCAGGTTGTAAAATACTTTAGAGTAGTAACATCCTGGCCGAACGTCAACTTTGCCTTCTGGCCCACGCCTAAGGTGCACGCGGGAACGAAGGCGTCGCCCTGTACATCTGCAAACGTCGTCTCCCCACCTAGCGCGTCCATCAGCAGTTCGCCGTTTAGGGAGAAACCTGCAAGCACAGAGTCAGACGGCTTTGTGTGCGCGCGCATGCGTGTGAAAGGTGGTTAGGGAAGCCAAAGTAAATAAAGAGTGAGTAGGAAAGTGTACAACACAGAAATAAAAGTGTAAGCGGAACGAGGACAAAATCTTACTGATTGTATGATCGATAAGATCTAAAAACACGCCGACAACGTCTCCAACTTGCCACTGTTTACCAAACGATTCTGCTGTTCCTACATATACTTTTTCCTCCTATCAACAAAACGCTTAGATCAGATTTTGTTAAAATCCAAACTGGGAAAGAATGGGGAGCTTCTGGTAAGATTTCCGGAATAAGCAAACATAAATCACAGCCGCGCGATGTACCGGAAATCTCACCAGAATTTGAGTCAGAGTCACCATTCCACCCAGGCTAACTACAACAAGTGCAAGGCAGAAATGTCTGGAAACGTATTTTAACATTGACCGCAAACAACGACCACGCATGCACCAAAGTCGCTCGCCAGATACGTATAAACTCACTAATCGCATGATCTGTAATATCAAGAAAACATCCTATAACATCGCCTATCTGATACACGGTCCCATACACTTCAGATACACCTGCATGAACCTTACGCATCTAGTAGGATATAAAATTGACAACACTGTACGGCAACGTTGACGTACTTACATTGTAGCCGTCGAACGCCCAGGTGCTTTCGTCGGAACCGATCATGCAGCCGGGCACGCAATCGGCACGAGCCCAACCCACTCGCATCGGGCCCGCCGTAAGAATTTCGAATTCGAAATACCACTTGCCGGAGCTGACCGCGTACGTCTTTTCGGCGCGGTACGTTCGAAACTGCGACCGTCGCAACCTGCTAGCCTCGGCCAGCAGAGCTTAAACAAAGACAGTTACGCGACCATCACCAACGGGATGTCGTACCTTCGGGTTGCTCGCCCGTCGGCGGATCCAAGTTGTACCCGTACACCAGCAGCGTTCGCACAGTTTCCGACGCCGTGTCGCGATTGGCCTTTTTGATCGCGTCGTCGACCTTCGAGTAGGGCACCAGGTGCGGGCTGCGATGCAGGTCCGGATCCTAAAGCACCGCGTAAGCCTATGAGCGTTCCACGTAAACTGCCGCTCACCTCGTTCAATCCGTACGTCCAGCCCTGCTGAATGCGCTCCTTCGCCCAGAGGTTGTGCGTGTTCTCCGCGAGCTGATCGACCAGCTCCTCCATTCGTGGGGTTAGAATGATCGCGGCGAGGTCTAGCGGCGCCGGTTTGTAGCCGTTCGACTGCATGAAGGGCTCGTGGGGTAGGCGCAGGGTTTTGATGCGCGAGGGTGGCTTGTCCATGGTGACGTGGTAGCCCAGGGCAAGTATCGTTCTACAAAAGTTTTATTTTTCAACAAGATGCCGTTCTGCTATTGGTTTAAAGGGGACGCCGCTCGCGTAAACTTCGTTGGTTCCGTTTTTGTATCAATATAAATAGCTTAGCACCAAAAAAAGGGAGGGGAGACAGCGAGCGAGCTAAAAAGCAATAAGAGAATTGTCAAGTGGCTATAGTTTCGTTGCGAGATGTGCAGTTTCAAGTTAAAATTAATCGGTTAACAAAATGGCGCGTAAGTTATGAAGAAGGGGAATCTGTTCAAACGCGGAGGGGTCCTAAATCTTTGACCTGATGAAAGATTGTAATCGCTGCTAGAATGAATGGAAGTCTATTTAATCTGGGACGAGCCGCATTTTTTTCAATTAATTCTCCCATGGCTACAATTACCAAAGAGCGGCTGACCTTGCCCGGGTAATTTATTTCGAACACAGGAAAAAATATTGTATCGCCTTCAGAAGGTAAAAATTTTGACCAGTAACATTTTTTTAAATTTCAAATGTGACAAAAGCGGTTTCTCTTACGGAACTTACTTTAAAGTTTGCACAGCCAATTGAGAATCGTATCGTTTTTCGGCCGGTGGTAGTTTCTCGAACGGGACGAGGCAAGGGTGTATATGTCGGACGTCATCCCGATACTCGCCCCACTGCCAACCGGCTTCGATTTTATTCATCGCCCACATTTCGTGTATGTTTTCGGCCAGTTTGTCCTTAACCGATTCGATGTAGCCTGCCAGAAAAAACTAAGAGAACAGAATTGCATTCGCGCGCCGCACTCCGGACTCACCGCTGACGTATCCACAGGATTCGGCACGAACGCCACGTCATCCTCGACCACTAACGGTCCCGCCAGCACGCACTTGTTCAAGTTACCAAAGTAAAAACACGGATCCAAGCTAAGGATCTGCTGAGGCAATAAGCTTTCGATGAGCGGCGAGAATTCCTCGGGCGGTACGAATCGGAGGCGTCCGTGATCGCCTCCGAGCAGAAATCGGCAGCTGCGAATTCGGAATTAAGACAAAATTCAAGGTGTCACCACGTACCTCAACTTCGACGAGCAGCTGATCGACGGAAAGAACATCCCTTCCAAATTGAAGTTGCGGAAACTTCCCCTAATGGGAATCCCGTTGAACGTAAACGAAATTATGGGTATAGTTAAGTCTAATGCACAGCCAATTACGTCCCCCTTCTTAATATAAGGCTCGATGGGGTTGTTGATTACGCGAGTAGATCGCCCGCCCGACCAAAGATAGGCGCCGTCGAATCCGAACGAGTAGAGATCGTCTCCTATTCCGTTGCCGCCCCATTTCTCGCCTCCGCCCGGGTACGGTATGTAACTGGTAGAAGAAGAACGTTAGGATTACCGACCACTCCGAACGGATACTTACCCTTTGGTATTGGCCCAACCGATGCGAAGATGCGGCATCATGTGCGTCGTCTGTTCCCAGTGATCGACGGTGACCTCAAAGTACCACTTCTGGTAGATGGCGCTGTTTTCGACGCGCCCCACGAATATATTTGGACGGATGCTGTTGGTTACAAGAATAAGTACCTGGACAAGGTGTCTAGGTAGGTATACCTGGCGACGTGGTCGACGAGTTGCGTCTGTAACAGGAGGTTCTTGCCCGGCAGCAGAAAGTCGCATATGTTGTTTTGCGAACTGCGCACCGCGACGCCGTTACCGACGCAAAGCGAACACAGCACGTCTAAGACCTTGGGATCTCTTCCGTGCTTTTCCAGTAGGGAGATGATCACTTTGATGTGTTCGTCCTGTGTAATATAACTACATTACATCTTCTTTATGTAGAATATACATAACAATGTCACATTAATGTTACGGTTACGTTACGTTTGATATGCAATGTAAATAAAGACCCTAAAACGATCTAAACCCGATATCTCTCGCTGGAGACTGAGTATTCTACACCCCACAGACCCCCCAATTTGTTACCTGATACAGCTACTGCAGAGGATCCCCAATTCCCCTTCCATTCTCTTTTTAGCAGGTGGCGAAAGAGGGAGGGACTATAAGGCAACGAGCTAGTGTTCGAACAAAGGGGATGAAAAAACTCTTTTGAAGACTATTCTTATCGCTCGGTATGCACTACCTATATGTTTTGGACGGGAGTAAAATCATCTCACCTGTAACACCACATAATAGCTATAAACGTACTCTGTATATTCTGTGGTCGTCACGCTTAACGCTCGGCAGCCAAAGGTGAGCTCGGCCCGCTCGCCTGGCTCGCAATTGTTTAAGCGCATTTGTCCATTTGAAAGGAAATGCGCCATTAAAATCGCTGACGTGTCTTTGAAATTGAATAACATACACATTTAGAGCGTATTTAAGCGCAACTGCAAGGTCGCCGCCCTTCGATTATGGTAACGCGGGTTCGAACCCCCCGAGCGCGCGCTTTTTTTTTCTATAATAGATATCGGCAAAAAAGAAGGGAGCGAAGGATTGTGAAAGAGAAAGAAGTAGTCACTTCACAAAGTGCAACTTTCGAATTTTTTCAAGGTGCGCACCACTAAAAATTGATCTAACATCTCTTGGGAGTACATACCCTCCAGATCCCTCGGTGCAACGTTCTCTCCCAAAACTTCTACATTCCGCCGCGCTCTTAGAGCGCCTTCGATTTTTCTTCTAATTTTTGGGGAGGGGGGAGAGGAGATCATAGCATCAGAGGCTATGGGACAGGAAAAATCAATGGAAATTCTTTATGGGTCCGAGGGGGGGGGGATATCCCCAAGGAGATTGTGTCGTGATTGTGTTTTATAATTTTCTTGCCTCAGACCCCGGGTGCTACGATCTCCCCCCACTCTTCCAAAAAGTAGAAGAAAAATCGAAGGCACTGTGAGGACGCGGCGGGATGTAGAAGTTTCATAACCCGGGGGGGGGGGGGGGGGTCCAAACCCCCCATTGCTAAGTCTGGGACAAAAAAACAATGAAAATTCTTCAAGAATTACCATGAGAACGTTGAGGGGTTAAGTGATATCATAGCACAGGGGGTTCTGGGGTATGGATACCCCCCCCCCCCAAGAGGTTCTGTTGTGAGTTTTATAATCCCTGGGAGGTATTTCAAACACCCCCTCCCGATGGTAGCACCGAAGGGTCTGAGACAAAAAATCAATAGATATTCTTCAAGAATTACCATGACAATGTAGAGGGCTGTAAACATGTTGGGTGATATCATAACTGGGGGGTTTGGAATACCCTCCAGGGATTATTGAACAATCACGACACAATCTCCTTAGGTCTTCTAATTTTTGGGGAGGGGGGAGAGGAGATCATAGCATCAGAGGCTCTGGGACAGGAAAAATCAATGGAAATTCTTTATGGGTCCGAGGGGGGGGGGGATATCCCCAAGGAGATTGTGTCGTGATTGTGTTTTATAATTTTCTTGTCTCAGACCCCGGGTGCTACGATCTCCCCCCACTTTTCCAAAAATTAGAAGAAAAATCGAAGGCACTGTGAGAACGAAGCGAGACCCCAGACCCCACGTTGCTAAGTCTGGGACAAAAAAAACAATGAAAATTCATCCAGAATTACCATGAGAACGTGGAGGGGTGCAAACAGGATGGGTGATATCATAGCGCAGGGGGTTCAGGGTAATATGGAACCCCCCCCCCCCGGAGGTTGTGTTGTGAGTTTTATAATCCCTGGGAGGTATTTCATACATCCCCCTCCCGCCCACGGTGTTACGTTCCCTCCCAAAACTTTTACATTCCGTCGCGCTCTCAATGTCTGCCATTTTTTCTAGTTTTTGGGAAGGGGAGGGATGGTAGCACCAGGGGGCCTGAGACAAAAAAATCAATAGAAATTCTTCAAGAATTATCATGACAATGTAGAGGGCTGTAAACATGTTGGGTGATATCATAGTACCGGGGGGTCTGCTCTGAGAGCTCTTTCTCTCGTTTGGGGGGGGGGGGGGGCTGAAAACGTGTTGGGTGATACAGCACGGAGGAGGAGGGAGGCCCAGGGAATACCTCCCTGAAGATCGTGTTGCGATTATTTGCCCTGAGGGATCTCCATACTCCCAAGCTCCCCGCTGCTACGTTCTCTACCAAATCTTCTACACCCCACCGTGCTCTCAGAGTGCTTTTGATTGTTAGTACGGAGGGAGGGGGGGTCGTAGCACCAGGGGGTCTAGGACAAAAAAGCCTTCAAGAATTATGTTTTGGGTGACATCATAGGACTGAGGGGGGGGGGCTAGAGGATAACCTCCCAAGTTATTGCAAAACAGTGGCACTCTGAAATCCACCCTGAAATCAGAGGGGAGGGGGGGAGGGGTGTATTCCATAGATCGCGCCAAAAAGGAGAGAGCAAATGGTTGTGAGAGAGAAAGAAGTGGTTACTTCTGTAGGCACTTCCGAAGTGCCACTTTCAAACTTTTTCGCACCATTCAAAATTTCATATATACCAGTCATGGAGAATCTTTGAGACCCGTTGTAAAGTCCCTAGAGTTCTGGGGTCTCTTTGACTACTTTAGTTCCTCCATAAAGATCTTAAAGGCTCTTCGCGATCTGGCTTACTTAAGGACCAAGATTATTAAAAGCTCTTACAGACTACAGGCCTTTTGAGAAATTTTTGGAGACTAATATTCCAATTAAAGATTGTGGAACTATTAGTTCAAGTTTCAAGATAGAAATTTCAAAACTCCACACAGTCTTATACTTACCCTTAACATATTTAAGGCTTCGGGAGAATCGATCAGAACGCAGTGCAGCACGTCCAACATTCCCGTTCCTTCGCCGGCGGCCTGAGAACCCAAACGCGAGAAGAGCCAGTTCAATCGATTCGTGTTCGCGAACTGCGCGCAATTCGTATGATTCCCCTTGATGATCGCCGCTGAAAACGAAGACAAATCAAAAAGCCGCTCAACGAATCGCGCAAGCTACCCAAAAGCTGATAGAGATATCCCGAGATCATCTCCCAACTTTGATCGCCGGCGAGACCGGCGAGGAAACCCTGCGAGGTGATCACGTTCATCTTGTCGATCGCCTCGAGTATCAAATTCAAAATCCCCTCCTCTTGAAAGAGATCCTGGCGATTTCTCAGCGCCCTCAGCTTGTTTTGCTTCTCCTCGTGCTCTAAACAAATAACAATCACTACCGAGTACCTACGACTAACATCAATCTACCTATGTCGTCCTCTGGTTGAGCAAAGTAGTTGATCAGATCCTCGAGGCACATCACCATCTCGTTCAGGTTGACGTTCGCGAAAAACACCGATTGTCTTCGGCTCATTTGTAAACCCTCCAAGCCGCTGCAAATGATGGCTATTACAAGAGGCGGGACAGCGGACACTCACCTGATAAATTGAACAAACAAACAGTTGCACTTGCGAATGACCCGTGCCGTTTTCGACTCCTCCTCCTGGCTCCTGCTGAAGTCGAGGCCGTCGTCCATCTTCCCCTCCTCGTGCAATATCGCCTGCTTCTCCTCGACCTTTCCGACGCCCTTCTTCTTGGTCTCGTACGACTGTAACAGCTCTCGAATTATTGGCGTTTGCGCAATACCGCACGCACCTTGTACGAGAGCCACAGGCCGGTCTCCGAGTGCTGAACGATCACGGTCGAGTCGCCATATTTGATTATCGCCGAACCGATCACTTCCAAATCCTTGTCCTCGACGACGATTTTTTGATCGTCCTTTTCGTGACGCAAACAAAACGTCGACGAGGCGGTGGTCGCCTCATCCCTATAGCCAAAGACAGTTAGGGTTGTATGAAGATAATGAAGATACGAACCTGCCGACGAGATAGAGCTCGTTATTTTCGTTGACGCTCAGATAACGTCCGGTGGTAATGTGTCGTATTCGCATTGGGTGAAAGAAGTTGATGAAACCGCCGGCCCATTTCGTGCGCGCCAATTCCAAACGCCAAAGCGAGCGGGCCTGCGACATGACGCTGCCCCCTTCGTAGACGACGATGCTGTAAAAGCAACTTAGTGAATAACACACAGAGGCGCTGTCGGTCAGTACTTGTGGGCGGGGTCTTCGGACCACGTCGACGGCACGCTCAGACACTCGTCGCCTCCGTGAAAAAACCGAAGCACGTCTCCCCCGAATACGTAACCGACATACTTCATTCGGGACATTCCGGTACCGTACGGCTGCACCGACCAATGGGTTACATGGAAGCTTGCATTGACAACGGATAGTTCGTTTTCCTTAGTGGTGTGCTATGGTACAAAGGTGGCGGTGAGTGAGTAATGGAATAGTGTAACATTACCAAGTATCGCTCGGTCGCTACCGATACCAAAATCAGATCGTCACCAACGCGCACTTTCTCGCCCTCTGATCTGTGAAATTAAGAGGAGAGTAACAAGGATATAGATATCGAGGGTGAAGTAGGTAACCTTTGTTTACTTGCCGGATGGACGGTCCACCAACACGCTTCACCTTGACTGTGCTCCTGAAGGCCGACATCAAATGACAACTTGTCATTACTGGAACTGGTGGATAAGCAGGCCAAATACTGCAATCAGTCATACATGTTAACTTCCAGCTATAATACAGATATATTCCGGAAGAATATTCTTAGAATCGGAATATTCCCTGGGTAGAATATTCCATCGTGTCAGGATATTCTTAGTGTGCTCTTACCATGTAACTGTTCCAATGCCTCAAAAGTATAGCATTACCGTAGAGAAGCGTGCGGTGACCGGATCCGGTTCCCTTTCCCTAAAGAAAGTCGATACGTTACAACTTGCAACAAGTAAACGGTCGCTGTTTTAGTGTTTCTAACATCGCCAATGACTACGTAAATAATAAGAAAAACAAGCGCAAATTAAAGCAACATAACTTGAGATACGAGAGTGACGTAGAAAGTTCGCAACAAATCCGAGCTCGCGAGATATTGTTGGAAAATTTTCAAACCACTCTCTCTAACTGATCTACCCTATAAACTACACATTATAATGTTATAGAGATTATACCAACAGTAAGTCTTAAGTGTGTGTGGTCAGGGGCGGATTAACCATAAGACAGCGAGTGGGATTCAAAATATTTTAATTAAATTTTCGCCCCCCCCCCCCGC
>NW_022170878.1:10232700-10244542 GCF_008802855.1 Photinus pyralis
CTATATTAACCTAACAAGAAAATGTTCGGTCTTTGAAGTTGACGATAATCTGAACAATTTTTGTTTGACAATTTTTCCTGTATCTCTAAAAATGAAGTGGTGGGGGGTATTCAAAGGTTTCCGTAAAGAACACCCTGTATCTTCGAAACGGCTGAGCCGATTTAAACAATAACTCGCGTTAGTTCAAAATAGCTATTCTTCAGCTACAAATATTATACTATTTGAAGTTTTGTTAGTTTCAAATATCACCGCTTGAGGGCTTTTTTCGACATTCTGACAGAAATGGTTAGTTTTCTCAAAAAAATTAAATGCATTGGTTCGATTTTTTTTCATGAAAAAGTAGCTAAATGATGCCTAAACAAGTTCGCGAAAACAGCATCTCGATATCTTGAGAGAGAGAGAGAGAGATATATATATATATATATTTTTTTTTTATATCGTGATGGCCAGCATTTCGAGCATTTACGGTGGCATTAAAAGCTTCCTTTGTTAAATCTATCCACCTTAGGGCCACAAATTATATAATAAAAATAATTCCGGAAAAATTATCTTAAAAAAATAAAATTTTGAGCGTATAAACTTTTCTTTGGCGTAAATTTTAGGTTAGGAACAAGATATCGAGATGCGGTTTTTGCGAGCTTGTTCAGGCATCATTTAGCTACTTTTTCATGAAAAAAAAATCAAGCCAACGCATTTAATTTTTTTGAGAAAATTAACCATTGAATGTCGAAAAAAGCCCCCAAGCGGCGATATGTGAAACTAACAAAACTTCAAATATTGTAATATTTGTAGCCGAAGAATAACCCTTTTCAATTAACCCGAGTTTGTTAAAATCGGCTCAGTCGTTTCGAAGATACAGGGTGTTCTTTACGGAAACCTTTGAATAACCCCCCCCCCCCCCCCCACCACTTCATTTTTAGAGATACAGGAAAAATTGTCAAACAAAAAAGGTTCA
The DNA here is from genome assembly GCF_008802855.1 of Photinus pyralis. Taxonomy (NCBI): domain Eukaryota; kingdom Metazoa; phylum Arthropoda; class Insecta; order Coleoptera; family Lampyridae; genus Photinus; species Photinus pyralis. The sequence continues at coordinate 10,233,656 of NW_022170878.1, forward strand.
TAATAATAATAATAATAATAATGTTTATCTAGTAAAAAACAATTTCACATTGTAATACATCGTCACAAACAATACATTTACGAGGTGGTCTTCACAAAATGTGATTGTGTATGTCACTGTGGGTCACGAATTTACTCCTATCCCTAAAAATAGGTACAAGACAAGTATACAGGTACACAGAAAAAAATGTTAAAATGTTGTGTTCGCGAAAAATATCCCCGCTCGTTTGGGTAGGGATTAAATTAAATAGAAGTTGCAGGATTCTTTTTTGTAAAATAAAAACACGGTCAGAATAACAAGAGCCACCCCATACGATGACGTTATAACTAAGTGCAGAGTACACTAAAGCGTAATGTAACGTTATTTATAAATTCGGGTTCGATTTATATCAATATTTATTAAACAAAACTAAAACACTATAAAAACTGTACAATTTATATCGACTATTTATATCACACACTTCGCAATTTGTATTTCCGCGCTCGATGTTTCATCCGTACTCGATCTCGTTCGGTAGTAAACTGCCTGCGATGTTCGGTCCGCAACCATTTATACACGCAAGCAATGTAAGTCCAGAACACTCGCAAAACTACCAGATAAGTCTGGAATATTCCTATACAAATCCCACTATCGCGCGCGTAGAAAATTCCAGAGCGCCAAAGGCGACGTCCTGTCTGGAGCGTTTCCGTTACAGTAATATACTTGTAGCAGTGCATCTCCTCGAATTGTGTTTTTGAGGTTTAATATTACATAAAAGGCTTGGTTGAGTTTTGCACAGACATTATAGACATGATCGATTCAGGACAAATTAGGATCAATGACAATATGATCGTAGTCTTCAAAGACCGGACATTTTATTGTTAGGTTAATATAGCGGAATTCACAGAAAAATCACTTTTTTAAATTCCAGTAAAGTCACTAGATATAGAAAGTCCCGCAATCATCCGCCATTTTTGGGCAAATTTGCTGCCAACTTAAAAAAATTGGCAAATAAAATCTGAATAGCTGTCATTTTTTATAACCTAACTTCATAGTACTGTCATGTTTTATAAAAATATATACAGATATCTCCAAACAGGTGGAACAATCCCTAACATTAAAGTTACTAGAATCTGGTAATTTCCGCCATTTTTGGGCAAAAATAATGCGTTCTCTCTCTAACACACGAGACGAGCCCAATGGATTGCGGTACTTTCTATATTTAGTGACTTTAAATTCCAGATTGCAGTTACGCCCCCTAGCGGCCATTGCAGAAACTTAAAAATATTTTCCAGGTGTCCGTTTTAGTAATAAATTTTTTTACCACAAGCCTCTACGATGGACAGGTTCCCAGATGCAATACCTCGCATTCTTATTTGGCCACCCTGTACACTATTTGTGAGTTAACGAAATCTTGAAGGTGTCCGAATATTTCCGGGCCAGGACCCTACGCACGTCTACGTGGGGTGGGTGACCACCCAGTACCACCTGCACTCGAAGGACTTCAACCAAAACCAGGTGCAGAAAGCGTCGGTTATACTCGTGGACGACTACGATCGGGTCATCGATTGGTAAGCGGGTAGTTTTATTGTTGAGCCGGTTCAAGACCTTTTTCTGCCAGCGTGGATCGCCAATCCTGCTACATGCTGCGGGCCGACGAGCTTTACAATGAGGTCACGCAGGACGCGTCGGGGAAGGGGGCCTCGCAAGGAATGTTTATCGGGTGCTTCTTGGACGCGGCCACCGGCGTTATCTCGTTCACGTGCGAGGGGAAGGAAACCAAGCACAGATTTAAGGTAATCCCCCCTCTCTGTTATTATCAAACTCAAAGTTGGCGTTGTAGATGGAGCCGGAGACGAAACTATTCCCCGCCATATTCGTCGAGGCGACTAGCAAGGAGGTGCTTCAAATTGAATTGGGCCGAACCGCCACCACGTTACCGCTTTCGGCCGCCATTTTGCAGAACAGCGCCAGACACGTCGTCCCTCAATTCCCCCCGCGTCTCAAAGTGCAATGCCTGAAGCCGCACCAGTGGGCTCGCGTGCCCAACAACAACCTGCAGGTCCACGCGCTGAAACTGTCCGACATTCGCGGCTGGTCGATGCTGTGCGAGGACCCCGTCTCCATGCTAGCGCTGCATATTCCCGAGGAGGACCGTTGCATCGATATCTTGGAGCTGATCGAAATGGAGCGCCTCCTCAGCTTCCACGCGCACACGCTGACTCTGTACGCGGCGCTCTGTTTCCAGAGTAACTATCGCGCCGCGCATACTCTCTGCAAGCACGTGGATCATAAACAGTTGCTGTACGCGATCAAGTCGGAGTACATGAGCGGTCCATTGAGGCAGGGCTTCTACGATCTTCTCATAGCCTTGCACTTGGAATCTACGGCGACGACCATGTAGGACCTTGACTTAGTCTACAAGCATCTCACGCGATTGTTTCAGGGACGTCTGCAAGAACGAGTACGTCATCCCCTTGGGTCAGGAACTGAAGGATCTGTACGAGGATCCCGAGATGGGGCACAGTCTGCGCAAGCTCGATACGGTATCGGTCAAGCCCCAGATGAAGATGAGCGAAATTGGGGACACGATCGAGAAAATCAAGACGCTCTACTCGCCATATTTCGATCTCGAGGAGGTGCGCAATTACGTCATGCAGGCGCTGGCGGAGGCCGTCCAGATTAACCAGCTGCACAATCGCGATCCCATCGGTGGCTCCAACGAGAATCTTTTTCTGTGGGTGCCCCTTTACATCTCCCCTTTCTAATTACGCACATTCTAGGCCTTTACTGAAACTCGTCGATCGACTGTTGCTCGTGGGGCTGCTGCTCGATGAAGACATCGAAAAATTACTGGTAATGATCCACCCTGAAACGTGGGATCCCGAATTCGAGAAGGGTGAGTTGTGCGTTTCGGTGCGCTTTCGGTAATGCAGGGCTCGTAGATGGAAAAGATGAGCATCGCAAGGGCCTGTTGCACATGAAGATGGCGGAGGGGGCGAAGTTGCAAATGTGCTACTTGCTGCACCATCTCGGCGATGTTCAATTGAGACACAGGGTCGAGTATATCATCGCTTTCAGTCACGATTTCGTCGGGGAATTGCAAACCGATCAGCTTCGTCGATACATCGAAATTAAGCAGTCGGATTTACCGTCGGCGGTCGCGGCTCGAAAGACGAGGGAGTTTCGTTGTCCGCCCAGGGAGCAGATGAAAGCCATACTGGGTAAGGGTTCATTTCGGATTAAGTGCCCACAAAAAATCAAGGAAGAATCCCTTTGATCCTGTAATCAATGTCCCAGTACACACTAACATAAGTAGAGCAGACGCACCTTCCGCCATCTTGGATTTTGGACCAAGGTTACATAAATTTAAGGAGTGGCCTAACGCACCTTCGGCTCGCTTGGCATCGGCATAAATGAAAAGTTTAAAGAAATTTCTACACCAATGGCGAGCGAGCTTAAGGCGAGTTCGGCATAAATCAAGAAAATAACAGAAAATTTCTCCTGAAAACGAAATAGTGAGTGTCATTTTTATCAAGTTATGAAATTAAACTTAAAATCTTTTGTCGAGTATGTAGAACTATTCTTTATCATCGATTACGTGCCCGGGTTTTTTCGCCAGGGTACGACTTTGTACCACAAACCATTAATCTGCCTTATCCTAGATACAAACCATACGAGACATTAGCTAAGATAAGAATCCATTTTACTTTAGCCAAGATAGTGACCACACGAAGCTAGGAGAAGAACCAATTTTACTTTGCTACGAATTTGCACTAAAAAACAAGGTCACTCATTAGTTGCGTCATTGTTTTTTCGTAAAAGAAATGCTTTCTAATTTCCGTTGCATTCAAGACGACGCTTTAGTTAAGTAACACTTCGCGCTACGCCATGGTCCAAAATCCAAGATGGCGGAATGTGCCTCTGTTCTACTGACATAGCTAAACCTCTTGCGTAACGACGACAATTGGCAGGATTCAAAAATTTGGAAGAAGACGATAGGGAAAATTGTCCAATCGGCGAGGAGCTATGCGAGCAGTTGAATAAGTTCCACGAGGAGCTCATGTCTCAGGTGTCCCTGCACGCTTTGCAAGTGCCCGAAGAGGAAGCGGTCGACATACAAAAGCCGGGCGCGCTGAAGAAGTTTTACAATTTCATCAACGCGGTCAAGGAGCTGGAGGAGGAGCCGAAGCCCGAGGAGCAACCCGCCCACGTGATTCCCGAGCTGAATTTCCGCAAGGTACTAATCTCGACGATCGTCCATTGGGCGGAGGAGGCGCAGATCGAGACGCCGAAATTGGTTAGGGAAATGTTCAGTCTGCTGGTGCGGCAGTACAATTCGATCGGAGAGCTGATCCACGCGCTGGAAAAGACGTACATAATCAACGCGAAAACGAAGGGCGACGTTGCGGAGATGTGGGTCGGGCTTAGCCAGATTCGCGCGCTGTTGCCGGTGCAGATGTCGCAGGAGGAGGAGGAGTTGATGAGGGAGCGATTATGGTGCGTGATCCTCGTGAAGCGTGGGTAATTTTTGATTCTCTCGCAGGAAATTGGTTAACAATCATACGTTCTTTCAACACCCTGATCTGATCCGTATTTTGCGTATACACGAGAACGTGATGGCGGTTATGATCAACACTTTAGGTCGCCGATCCCAGACTCAGTCCGATGCCAGCGCCCCCCAAGCGGAAGGTGATGTAGCCGTTAAAGAAAAGGTTTGTGTCTCTCGTGGATTGCTTCGTGCCGAAATCGGTCTTTGTATTTTAGGACACCTCTCACGAAATGGTCGTCGCTTGCTGCCGTTTCCTTTGCTACTTCTGCCGCACGAGCCGTCAAAACCAAAAGGCGATGTTCGAGCACTTAAACTTCCTCTTGGACAACAGCAACATCCTGCTTTCGCGGCCGAGCTTACGTGGCTCCACCCCCTTAGACGTCGCATACTCGTCCCTCATGGAAAACACGGAGCTCGCGCTCGCACTCAGGTAACAAAACTCGCGTTTCAACTTGATCCAAACCAGTTTCTTCACAGAGAGCATTACCTGGAGAAGATCGCGATTTATTTGTCGCGCTGCGGCCTGCAGTCGAATTCTGATTTGGTCGAGAGAGGGTATCCGGATTTGGGCTGGGATCCGGTCGACGGCGAGAGGTACCTCGATTTTCTCCGCTTTTGCGTTTGGGTATAGGTCACGTGAAACAAATCCGAGCGTTGGTTAAGTGGTGGGTTTTTAGGTGAACGGCGAGAGTGTCGAGGAGAACGCCAATCTTGTTATACGTTTGTTGATTCGGCGACCCGAATGTCTGGGGCCTGCACTGCGAGGGGAGGGTGAGGGATTGTTGCGAGCGATTATTGACGCTAACAAGGTACGTTACTGGTGAATCGGCGAGGGCCGTTTATTAACTTCAGTTTAGATGTCGGAACGTATAAGCGACAGAAGGAAGTTAATGGATGAAGCCGAAGGTACTGTTAACGTCTCCCACTTCGCCCATCCTTTACCAGAGGGCGATGGTGACGAAGACTATATCGACACCGGTGCGGCGATTTTAAACTTCTACTGCACTCTCGTTGACCTTTTGGGCCGTTGCGCTCCGGACGCGGCCGTCATTGCGCAGGTATCACAATTCAAAATAATAGGCAAATTTACAAGATTGTTTTAGGGCAAAAACGAGTCGCTAAGGGCTAGAGCAATTCTAAGATCTTTGGTACCTTTGGAAGATCTACAGGGCGTTTTGAGTTTGCGTTTTACCCTACACAATCCGGCGGCCGGGGAGGAGCGACCAAAGTCTGATATGCCATCAGGTTTAGTCCCGACCCATAAGCAATCGGTGGTCTTGTTTTTGGAACGTGTCTATGGCATAGAAACGGAGGAGCTGTTCTTTAAGCTCCTCGAAGAAGCGTTTCTACCTGACTTACGTGCTGCTACAATGCTTGATAGGGTACGTAACGAAACCTAGTTAACAGTGGGGTTAGTCGATCAAGATCAAGAATTTTTTTTACTTAAGTGTCGATTTTCCTCAAATTTTGATCTTACCACACAACACGCGTAGATAATTGCCGAACGATCCGAAGTTGAGTGCTTTTTGCACTTTACTTAGAAGAAATTGGCGCGGCTTATGCCGAATTCGCCTTCGACTCGTTTTGCAACGGCTTTTTTGAGGTGAAATTGATCAATACGCGTAGATAGACCTTAGCACGATAATTGCCGAACGATCCGAAGGTGAGTTCGGCACAAATTAGACTCCAATCGTGCTTTTTGCACTTTACTTAGAAGAAATTGGCGCGGCTTACGCCGAATTCGCCTTCGACTCGTTCGGCAACGGCTTTTTTGAGGTGAAATTGATCAATACGCGTAGACAGACCTTAGCACGATAATTGCCGAACGATCCGAAGGTGAGTTCGGCACAAATTAGAACTCCAATCGTGCATTTTGCACTTTACTTAGAAGAAATTGGCGCGACTTATGCCGAATTCGCCTTCTAATCGTTCGGCAACGGCTTTTTTTGAGGTGAAATTGATCAATACGCGTAGATAGACCTTGGCACGATAATTGCCGAACGATCCGAAGGTGAGTTCGGCACAAATTAGACGCCAATCGTGCATTTTGCACTTTACTTAGAAGAAATTGGCGCGACTTATGCCGAATTCGCCTTCTAATCGTTCGGCAACGGCTTTTTTTGAGGTGAAATTGATCAATACGCGTAGATAGACCTTGGCACGATAATTGCCCAACGATCCGAAGGTGAGTTCGGCACAAATTAGAACTGCAATCGTGCATTTTGCACTTTACTTAGAAGAAATTGGCGCGACTTATGCCGAATTCGCCTTCGACTCGTTCGGCAACGGCTTTTTTTGAGGTGAAATTGATCAATACGCGTAGATAGCCCCTAGCACGATAATTGCCGAACGATCCGAAGTTGAGTTCGGCACAAATTAGACTCCAATCGTGCATTTTGCACTTTACTTAGAAGAAATTGGCGCGGCTTATGCCGAATTCGCCTTCGAATCGTTCGGCAACGGCTTTTTTTTTGAGCTGGAATTGATCAATCCGCGTAAATAGCCTTTAGTACGATCTTTAACGAGCGAGTCAACGCCTGCTTTTGAGAAATACCATAAAGGCGCTTGGTATAAAGTTTGCGCATGCGCATAATCAATTTTTTAATGTAGGTATGTTGCGATTTTTGTAGATTAGGTCTTTCCAATAAAAGAAACAATAAATTCATGAAAGGGGGGGGGGGGGATGAAAGCGCCTTCTTTTACTAATCCTGTCATTACAATTTTGCCGCACAGAACGATGGTAGCGAGTCCGATATGGCTTTAAGTATGAATCGCTATATCGGTAACTCGATTCTTCCTCTTCTCATACAACACAGCAAATTCTACTCCGAAGCGGAAAACTACGCGTCGATCTTAGACGCAACTCTACACACGGTTTATCGCCTCTCCAAAAATCGAATGTTGACGAAAGGGCAACGTGAGGCTGTCTCCGATTTTCTGGTCGCATTAACTAGTCAAATGCAACCGTCGATGTTACTGAAACTGCTCCGCAAATTGACCATCGACGTCTCGAACCTGTCCGAGTACACGACCGTAGCGCTCCGACTACTCACGATGCACTACGATCGTTGCGCGAAGTACTACGGCTCGACGACCGGCCAGGGATTGTACGGCGCTTCGTCCGACGAAGAAAAACGTCTCACCATGATGCTGTTCTCGAACATTTTCGACTCGCTGAGCAAGATGGACTACGATCCTGAACTGTTCGGACGCGCCCTCCCCTGTCTGACCGCGATCGGCTGCGCGTTACCGCCCGACTACTCCCTCTCGAAGAATTACGACGACGAGTGGTACGCGAGCAAGACGGCGGCGAGCGGCCCCTCCGGTCCCGGCGGCCCCTACAATCCCCAGCCGATCAATACCGCGTCCGTGCAGCTCAACAACGACCTGAACCAAATCGTTCAGAAATTCTCCGAGCACTACCACGACGCCTGGGCCTCGCGTAAGTTCGAAAACTCCTGGCAGTACGGCGAGGTGTGGTCGGACAGCAACAAAACCCACCCCCGCCTCAAGCCGTACGCGATGCTCAACGACTACGAGAAGGAGCGCTACAAGGAGCCGGTGCGCGAATCGCTGAAGGCCCTAATCGCGATCGGCTGGTCGGTCGAGCATTCCGAATCGGACGTGCCGACCAACAAGAACTCGATCCGTCGAAGCTCGAAGAACGGCGAGTCGAATTCGCCCTTCCACTACCACCCGCACCCGGTCGACACGACCAATCTCACGCTGTCCCGAGAGATGCAAAATATGGCGGAGCGACTCGCCGAAAACGCCCACGATATCTGGGCGAAAAAGAAGAAGGAGGAACTGATCACTTGCGGCGGAGGCATACATCCGCAACTGGTGCCTTATGACCTGCTCACGGATAAGGAGAAGCGAAAGGACCGCGAGAGGTCGCAGGAGTTTTTGAAATATCTACAGTATCAGGGATACAAGTTGCACAAGTAAGTAGGTTCAGGAGATTTTTTGGGATTAATGATCGTTTAGGCCCTCGCGCGAAACCGACACCGACACCGAGAAGACCGCGACCGGACCGTCGGTCGAACTTCGGTTCGCCTACAGTCTGTTGGAGAAGCTGATTCAGTACGCCGATCGCGCCACGATTAACATGAAGATTTTGAAGCCGTCTGCCATCTTCAGTCGACGTTCCACTTTTAAAACGTCGACGCGCGACATCGTCTTCTTCTCGAAGGTCGTCCTGCCGCTGATGGAGAAGTACTTCTCGACGCATCGCAACTATTTCATAGCCGTCGCGACCGCGACCAACAACGTTAGCGCCGCCAGTTTGAAGGAGAAGGAAATGGTGGCGGCACTGTTCTGCAAGCTGGCCAGCTTGCTTAGGAGCCGACTGTCGGCCTTCGGTGCCGACGTTCGTATAACGGTCCGTTGCCTTCAGGTGCTCGTGAAGGGAATCGATGCGAAATCGCTCGTCAAAAACTGCCCCGAGTTCATCCGCACCTCCATGCTGACCTTCTTCAATAATACCGCCGACGACTTGATGCACGCCATCGTTAACTTGCAGGAGGTACGCTTTTTGTGACCGGGCCGTATACAGACCTTTGGTGTTTCAGGGAAAGTACAGCCATCTGCGCGGTACCCACCTGAAGACGTCCACTTCGCTGTTTTACGTTAATTCGGTGATCATGCCGGTCCTAACGGCGTTATTCGATCATCTTGCCAATTGCGAGTACGGCACGGACCTCTTGTGTAAGTTTTACGACAGATGTAGCTGATAACAGTGCACTAGGTCCGTCACAAATTTACCGTTGGGTAAAATTTCGGTTTATTTATGTGATTGTTGTGATTTAGTAGTTTTGGTTGTTGTAAATGTCGAAAAACAACGAAAAGAAGTTTGATTCGGCTCAAGAAGGACCAATATTTTTTAGCTTCTTAAGCGCTTTTGGGAGTAGTCATTTCTGCACAGGCGTTCTTTACAAGAATTGGGGATTAAAGGATGTGTACTTTATTATTTTTCTCAATTGCAGTGGATGAGGTCCAAGTGGCTTCCTACAAGATTATGTCGGCCCTTTACCAGTTGGGCACCGACACGACCTTGACCCACGATCGCAAGTACCTGAAGACCGAGATCGAACGCTACAAGCCGGCTTTGGGTACGTATACTCGCCGATTTCGCCCGAGTACACCTGTCAATTTTAAGGCTCGTGTCTCGGCGCGTTCAGCTCGACCTTCCCCGTCGCGTACCTGGAGCCCCACCTCAACAAGAACAATCAGTTCTCTCTGCTGAACCGCATCGCCGATCACTCGCTCGAGGCGCAGGACATCATGGCGCGAATGGAGACGTCGATGCCGACCCTCGAGACGGTCCTCGGCGAGGTCGATCAGTTCGTCGAAAGCGATCGGACGTACGCCGACGCGCCGCACATCATCGACGTGATAATGCCGATGCTTTGCTCTTACCTGCCGTTCTGGTGGCAGCAAGGGCCCGACAACGTCAGCCCGACCGGAGGGTGAGTTGCGCGCCTAATCCAATAGGGTCTCTCAACCCGAACCGATTGCAGCACGCACGTGACGATGGTCACGGCCGAGCACATGAATCAGCTGCTGAAGAACGTTCTCAAATTGATCAAGAAGAATATCGGCAACGACAGCGCACCTTGGATGACCCGCATTGCCGCTTACACCCAACAGATCATAATCAACAGCAGCGAAGAGCTCCTCAAGGATCCGTTCCTGCCCCTAGCCGAACGTGTGAAAAAACGAACGGAAACCATGTTCCACAAGGAGGAGAGCTTGCGAGGTTTCATTAAGGGCTCCACCGACGATACGTCACAGGTAATTCAGTCTTTTGAAGGTCACCCGTTAATGTGACGGTCCATCCATGATTCTTACAATTTTTCAGTTTCATTGAATTCATTCGAATTTCCAATCCTGAAAGCTTCAAACACAAAATCTTCAGATTCTCTGGATTGTCTTTTTTTATTTTTCAGGTCATAAAATTCTGAGGATTCCTTGGATCCTTGGGAGTCTGCGGATTCTTCGGATTTTTTGGATTCTTCAGATTAGTATTTAAATTCTAGAATCCTTCGATTCTTAAGATTTTTGATTTCTTTTTCATATTTATGATATTTTTCGATTCCTTGGATTCACCATAGAATTCTTGAATTCCTGGCATTTCTGGGATACCTAGGATTCCTTGAATTCCTGGACCTCCTAGGATTCTGTCGACTCGTTTTCAAATTTATCACATTTTCATGATTCTCAGAAGTCTTTTGGATTTCGGATTCCGCAATTCTCTTCGATTCTTACGATTTCTACGATTCCCTGAATTTCATGGACTCCTGAAATTCCTTCGATTTCTTCGTCACATTTTAGTATGCTCAGAAATCTTGGATTTC
>NW_022170878.1:10244642-10359718 GCF_008802855.1 Photinus pyralis
ACCACGTTATCACAACCCACTCGTACTCAACCCCAACGCAACAACCTTAACAGCACTACAGGCTCACAAAATACTGTAACGTCTCCACCAATAACCCAAGCAACCACACAAATACAACCTCAAGAACAAAGAAACACAAGAAATACAAGTAACGCAACATGCACTACAAAGACAGGTCCACCCAATAAAGTTACACGCCCTAGCACAGTTAAAAAACATAAAACTCATTCTTCTCAGAAACACACCACGTTATCACAACCCACTCGTACTCAACCCAAACGCAACAACCTTAACAGCACTACAGGCTCACAAAGTACTGTAACGTCTCCACCAATAACCCAAGCAACCACACAAATACAACCTCAAGAACAAAGAAACACAAGAAATACAAGTAACGCAACATGTACTACAAAGACAGGTCCACCCAATAAAGTTACACGCCCTAGCACAGTTAAAAAACATAAAACTCATTCTTCACAGAAACGTTATCACAACCCACTCGTATACAACCCAAACGCAAAAACCTAAACAGCACTACTAGCTCACAAAATACTGTAATATCTCCACGAATAACCCAAGCAACCACACAAATACAACCTCAAGAACAAAGAAACACCATAAATACAAGTAACGCAACATGCACTACAAAAACAGGTCCACCCAATAAAATTACACGTCTTAGCACAGTTAAAAAACACAATACTCCTCTCTCTCAGAAACAACCCACTCGTATTCAACCGAAACGCAACAACCTTAAAAGCACTACAGGCTCACAAAATACTGTAATATCTCCACGAATAACCCAAGCAACCACACAAATACAACCTCAAGAACAAAGAAACACCATAAATACAAGTAACGCAACATGCACTACAAAGACAGGTCCACCCAATAAAGTTACACGCCCTAGCACAGTTAAAAAACACATATCTCCTTCTTCACAGAAACACACCACGTTGTCACAACCCACTCGTACTCAACCCAAACGCAAAAACCTAAACAGCACTTTAGACTCACAACATGACACACAACATACTGTAATATCTCCACCCTTAACTCAACCAACCACACAAACACAACTTCCTGAACAAACAAACGCAATAAATACAAGTAACGCAACATGCACTACAAAGACAGGTCCACCCAATAAAGTTACACGCCCTAGCACAGTTAAAAAACACATAACTCCTTCTTCACAGAAACACACCACGTTATCACAACCCACTCGTATTCAACCCAAACGCAAAAACCTAAACAGCACTACTAGCTCACAAAATACAGTAATACCTCCACCAATAACCCAAGCAATAACACAAATACAACCTCAAGAACAAAGAAACACCATAAATACAAGTAAGGCAACATGTACCACAAAGACAGGTCCACCCAATAAAGTTACACTCCATCCTCACCGAAGAACACCACGTTATCACAACCCACTCGTATTCAACCCAAACGCAAAGCCAAAGAAACACTTACACAATAAACTCCATTTAATAAAATTACAGGAATTATTATAATGATTTTTGTTTTGTTTTGTTTTCCTCTTTCCTGATAGCGTTGGCTTATTGTGCCCATGTGTGATTTTTTTTTTTTTTTAGGACCCTACATAACTTCACCAGACACAGACACAGACACTGATCGTTACTTGATTTTAATCCGTGCGATTAGTTAACCAGGCTAGACCAGAGTTCTCACAAGAAACACCGACCATAATAATAGCCATTTATTGAGTTGATACAGATTGGTTAGAAATAAAATTAATATAGATTTACCCTTATACTTTTGTACAACCCAATGGGGCGAAGTTCAGACACGTAGAATAAACTACCGTCTGTTAATAAACTACCGTCTGTTAATTAGATAAGGTGACTTATCTCTCAATAAGATTGTCTCCTAATTAGAGTTCTTACTTAGTAAGATGTTGTCTCGAGTACTTTCCTTCCTTATTTTCTGTCCTGACCTACCATATGACACTTTTATCATTTGCCACCTTCCAAATATTTTTAGCAGTTTGTTCAAAGATTTGATTTGATTTTAATGTCAAATGTATACATATATTAATCTACAGGTGCACCTGTCAATTCTACCTGTTGTAGGTGACCTTTCAGTTCCATGGGTCAAAACACCGCGTATCCATGCCTACAGGTCCACTTCGCAGTTACGAAAACTGAGTTTTCCAGTAATCCAGTCAAATTAGCTCCAAAAGTAGTCTAAACTGGATATTGTCACCCGCTCAATCCGAAAATCATAATCCCCTGGCCGGAAACACCCGGAACATATTGTTATTAACAAAAAACGAAGAAAAAAGGGAGAATGTAGTCTTTTTCGCATTTAACGTCGAATATCCTTAAACCAAATTTCAAGGCCACGACTTGGGGAAGCCCCAGATCAATTACTTTGGGTCGCACCACAATGACCTTAGGCAATCCCAGCCTCACGATCTTTGGATATCCCAGCACAATGAACTTGGAGAATCACAAGGTTATGATTTTAGAGGAACCCTATGATCTTGGGATTTAAATGACTTTGTAAAACCCAAGGTCATGTTGTCACAAACGCTGGTGGGGGAGGTGTCCGTGTTCTACTGATGTTTTTGAAAAGCTGTATTTGGTCGATTCTTTAGATAACAAAACAATATGACAAACCCAATCGCCGTAGGTTTCATAGTCAATTTAATATATTGACTCTGCCATATAGTTACTATGTGTATGTATTTATTTATTGACGTATCGATAATTGTTATTCAACAATTCGACGATTAAATGATTGATTTATTGATTGATTGACTTATAAAATAAACAACTTAACGAAAACTATTTCTTGTCTTTCAAAATGGAGGCTTTCTTTACACATAGTGTAGTCCCAAAACAACGTTTTCCAACAAGTGTCCCGATGATTCTTGCAAATCGACGTACTGTGGTTTTTTTTCTCAAAATCCGAAAAATCCTCTCACCGAACGAGAACTTTTTTTATGCTTCTATTTGACCAAAATGAATGATTTTCATTAATCAGAGTGCCAAGGGCCTATAATTATAGAGATACCTTTCTTGTTATATTTCAGGAGTTATTCCATTTGTTAGTTAACTAAAAGAATTCTACAGTCGGCCGATTTGCAAGAATGATCGGTTTTACTTAGTATTAACGAATTGATAATTTTTGGGATTAAATTTTTTATATTTTTCCATAAAAAACAACATTTGAAAATGAACGGTTCGAATCAACAACTGTATCTTATAGAAAATTCGATTCTAAACAAATTCAATTCTATTCATTTTTTCCCTCAGAGCAAAACAACATTTTCCCCTTTTTTCTTCGTTTTTTGTTTATAACAATATGTTCAGGGAGTTTCCGTCCAGTCCTCCGGAACACAAAAAAGATCTTTTAACTACCCCTGGAATTGTTGATTCCCTTGTACAAAACTAGCAAACTCCCTCGTGTACATAGATAGTGTCGCTAGGATTTCTCTTATATGTGAACAGCTGTTGGATTTCCGCAACTATTTACAGGCAGAATGCTCTACTGTCTACCGTCAAAGGAAACTTCGTTTTACCACACAGGTTTTTAATGGCTTAACCCAAATTTCAACAACGAATCGTACAATGCGATCATTATTTGGGCTCGACTACAAACTTTTCGTTATTGGTGTTGGCGCATATTTGTTGTGACTTGGTTGTAATTTTAGAATCTCCTTCCAACGATATTGATTAAAAGTGATTAAAAGCTAGTTAGCTTTCGTTTATCGGCGATAAAAATGCATGTAGACATGCGTAAAATATACAGTGGTTGTGCAATTTACTGTCTTTTATTAGTCTCCCTAAAATACACTCGATCTTGGTTATAAAATCAGGATAATTTTATTTTTAATACATTCCAATTTTGTTGCTTCCTGGAAAAAATTATCTATTCATTATTCACATTTAAATGTGCAGCCTTGCGTTGTATTTAATGTTTTCGGTGAAATCTGTTGCGTCTTTTCCCAGTGGCCGTTTTTTAATCACGCAACCCTCGTTGGAATATTTACCACTTTACGAATTATTGACCCCAAATTTCATAACTCACTGAAAGGTCACCATGCTATAACATTTTTATTGCGCCAAAATACACCCAAATCTAAATTTACTATATTGCTATTGACCGATCACACCAAAACCTAAACTATCTGTGGCCTTTTGGCCACCATCTTCCTTGTTCGTATCAAAATCCACTATCTATCCGAGTCGTAAAGAAGTAAAGTTTACTTCTGTACTAGACAAGGTTGATCCTTAATTGCTGATTTGCTTCTTAGTAAGGAATAAGAAACATTTAGGATCGTGGCAGAATTGGGCTTTCCATTAACCAAAGCAGATAACCGCAATGTTACAAAAAACTATCAGGATAAGCAATAGGAAAACCAGTTAGTGTGTGAAGTCCATCAGGGTTCTGATGAAGCCCCTTACGAAAGTGGGCGAAACGTTGACTTTTTGTTCAACCTTGACACGGTCCTATCCCGCTCGCATCTTAATGACTCTGGATGTGGAACCTCCGCTTTGACAATTTATCTGGATGACTGCGGTCAGCGAAATATGTGTTACATCTACGTCTACATCAAGATAACGGCAATCGGGTGTAAATTCAATATTTTTAATGACTAGACAGTATTACATTTAATAGCTCATCATGAGATAAACTCGCACCGTGGAAAGTACTGGTGTGCATGTTTTGAATTACTTTGGATCTTTAACAGCCGTTTAGTATTGGTAGTAAAAAAAAACCTAACCAATAAAAATCGCCATTTTGAGGATCAATTCGCGATTGTTGGCGTTCAAAATTTTACTCAAGAGGGGGATTGGTTTTGGAAAACTTGGAAGCATTCGCGTTTTGAATTTCGAAGCGACCAGTACGGTCCTTTAGAGAGGTCCGCATTTTTTGTCGTTGGGGTAATAGGGTAGATGACAAATTTTTTAAAACCAGTTATAACTGTTCGTATACCTCTACTGTAACTTTAAAATATGATATTACAGCAAAATAAATCATATTATTGCCAATTTGTGCAATTTAAATTGTACATTTTTATTCTAGCGCCAAAACGCTGTTTTGTGTCATGGCGGTGTCTGTGACGTCACAGTCCTGACAATTATAAACACATAACCCCAGCGTATAGTTTAAAAGATTTCGTGATGAATTATAACTACCGTAAGTGGTGCCCTACCATGGAGTACACTTTGTCGTGGTGTAGAGCTCAGTAGTCACATTTTTCTGTGGCACAGCTAAGTATCCCAGGCGGGTAAATCTGGTTCCAAGGATGCTGTATCATTCAAATGCTTCATGGAGTAGAGAAATCCCAAAGGGTTTTCGACGATTGCTCATTAAACGTAATATAGAAAACTATATTGACATGAGTAGCACATTTTTCACGTACGTTAACTTCTGAGGCGTGCGGTAGGGGTAGACGACAATTTGGACAACTTCCGAATCCGATTGAGCCATTTGCCGATAGAGTTTCGAATAATCGGACTATAGATCATGACTTGTTAAACGTGATAAAGGAGATTTTATCGACACTAGTACTCCTTTGGACTCTGAGGGGTTGTAAAAGTAGCTTGATGGTTGCGTAAAGAAAATAATTGTTGTCTTCGTCGACAACTAAGGAAACTGCATACAGCTTTGCGTGAACCGTATGTTGCGGGCAAATTTTGACTTAACTGTGAATAAGTTGCCAGAGTCTTCTGTTCGACTGCACCCAATGTAAGGTTCCATAAGAGTGCTAGCCATAAAAACTGTTTTTCCAAAAAAAATTGTTTTAAGAACTACTTTATAAATTTAGACCTTTATCTACAAAAAGTTGGTAACAGAAAACTCTTTAAGTGGACATAGCGATGACCTAAAAACGAAGCATTTTAAGTACACATTCCTCTTAAATAACTACATTTCTTGTAAAAAATTTAAGCTTAACTTAAAAACCTACAAGACTTGTGGCAGTTTTCTGATGAACAAAAATCTGTGTTTGGTGCAAGAAATATTTCCAACATCATTTCATCAATGTTTGGCAGATTTGCTGCTATGAGCTTTCGTATACCCACTTTCCAATTTTATCTGGTTTTTAAAAAACTAAACTTTAGGATAATATAATCACTATAAAATGGAACAAGCACTAAATTAAAAAACGTAGACAAACTCTACAAACGCACAGAGGATTAGGATAATGACGTCATATAATAGTTTCTCGTGTACATTACCAAAGAAAGTTATTTTGCGATACCCTGACACCTTACTCTATCGTAGGAAACCAAAATTTATTTATTCTTTTTCCACTGCCATGTACCCTATTGTATTAAAAGCTCACCAATCTAAATCCCGTTTAAAAAAGTTAAACCGTTTTGACCGGGAATCGTAATGTCCAAAATTTACGAAAGTTTCAAAGCTCGTGATTAAGGTTAGCGTGTTATGTGGTGGATGCGCGCTAAATATTACCTTTGGAATATCTAAATAAAAGTTTCATCTTCGGTATTAAAAAGTGCACAATGCAGTTTGGTTAAATTATTGTACTAATTGAAACGTACCTGAAAATTCATTTGTTTTATGATATGGTTAATTGTAGTTTATTCTTCACCCTCCTAAATGTGACTTATTATGTATCTGCACGATTCCCGACCAAGTCCAATCGTAAAACTATTCGTAACGAGTGGGTATAATTGATAAAATTAATTCATTAACGCAGCATAAAGGTTGTATAGAGTAAATGATACCACTCTACTAATTGTGGCTTTAGGAATGAAATGATAATGTTTGTAATAACTTTGTTAACTAAAGGGACTGTTATGGGCACTTAAACAGTTACGATGATGTAGGGATCGAGATAAGTTTTCTTGAATTGTTACGTTAGGGTTCCTGCCTGCATTATCCTGAATTTGACAACTTAATCGGTATTGCAGAAGTCTATGATATGGATGACACAAAATGCTCTGTTTCTACCTCCCAAGGCGCGCAGAATTAGATACTAATAAACCCGACTATAATTTAGTAAGGAAAGTGTAGTTCACTTTAGTGCTTACTCGTACGTTAAATCGTTACTGATTCGTATTTGCATACCATAGGCCAAGGCATCTAGAACTTCATAACCGCAGGGCTATTGTTTACGGGTGTCGGTCGGTTCATTATGAAAAGTCTCGCTAGCAGAAATCACTTCCCTTTACTAAACAATACTCCACTTATTTTATTTCCCCAAACGAAGCGATCAAGGCGACGTGCAAAGTGCGAAAGGAGCGTTAAACTAGGCTCGTTATTATTTCGATTGCGGAAAAGAAAAATTGTAGCAATTTGTACGTGAACAGGCGGTGTTCTTCAATAGCGTGTTAGCATTGAATAAAAACACTATAAGAAGCCTAACGCTTATGGAAGAAAGCGCGACAAATCTCACAAATCCCCTTGCACCCGCATTGGTTGTGACCGCCGAACTCTCTTTGCGGTAAATAGGAGGAAAGCAAATTCTCATTCTTCTCAGTTCAAGAATCGACTCTATTGACAGTGTTCCCATTATATTCTCAGTTCAAACTCTGTCGCGCTTTATTTCCACGGGGTTAGGCTTCTTATAGTGTTTTTATTCAATGGTGTTAGGGATAAGTATCGTTGAAGTACTATAATAAAATTTTGCGACGCGAAAAAGGAATAAAATTGGAAAAACTGCCATATACCTAATATCTGTAATCCCCACAAATAGGAATCGATAACTTTATGCTGTTTCAGTTACGTTAACACAAATGGTACCAATTTTAGTATTCTTAACTTCGTGCCTTTTTTTATCACCGCTTGTTTGTCTCGTGTTAGGTACATGGTTTTATTTATATTTTTGGTGGTTGTATTCCTCTAGCAAGAGTTGTTTTTTTCTGTCAACAACTGATAGCATTATTAATAATGTACCTCATTAATTAAACGATCAAACGAACTTACCTGTGAAGTTCGATCGTGATTATATCGATCGTCCAGTCCAAAGATGTTACAGAATGTTTAACTATGTAGATGTTTAAAGATTTACTCCGAACTGTTTGTAAATTTTCATCTACAATAGAAATAACATTTAACGGCTTAACGCTTTATCCGATATGAATGAAATAAAACTTGAAAAAAAAAAAACGAAATACTCTTGAAAGAGTTTATACCAGAAGGTCAAGCTAACACGACGCGAGCAAATTCTCCCTTCTTGACCAATGGCCGATTGTAAAAGGTGGCAAACGTTGTTGATTTCTCGCTCCAACCAGCCGCGGTTCGAATAATATCTAATGATAGCCCGCGCCTGCAGGCGGCCGAAGTTGAAGCGTGGCGGGTTGAGTGTGGCTTGAAAATAGTTGTGTCGATGCCTGCTGATGTTAAAGTTTCCTTCACCCAACGACTCAAAGTTTCCTTGCTTGCCGAGCGATGGGGTTTAGTAAGGGTGAGGAGCAGATTGTCGTTTGTACGTCGCAACTCCTGAGTTACTTCCATATATTTTCTTAAGGTCGACACGACGCACAATTGTGGTTTTTCTTCGAAGATTGGAATTTCCAGACATGGTTGTCGCCTATTTACACCGGTTGTTTTTACCTGATCAGGAATAAAAATCTGGAGTCCTCCATCGTGGGTTTTTATTTCCGATAATTTAATCAAAGAGATTGTTTGTAGCCGTTGACCTGTTGCTAGAGTCAGTAGGGTAACCAATTTGTGTGAGAGATGTTTTAAGGAGTCTCCGGGACTGTTCTCAAGGTAGTCTAGTACCTGTGTTGGATCCCACGTGAAATCATATCGGGGTTTGGGAGGTCTCGCTCGTGCGATGCCCTTCATGAACCTTTTGAATAAGGAGTCTTCTCCTATATTGCCAGGTAATATCAAGGAGAGTGCCGCTCGATGGGAATTGAAAGAACCATATTTGTTGTCACTTTGGTCTAGCAAGTTTTGAAAAAAGGTAATGACTTGCCCTTTGTCTGCTTTAAAGGGGTCGATGTCGTGTTGATCGCAGAATGTCCACCAAAGCTTATATGTAGACCCATATTGTTTAATAGTAGCTTCAGTTAGGGATCGCACTGTTGTAGTGATAGCACACTCTGGGACACCTTTCGCTATCAATGCTTCCCGGATAACTTGCAGGCCACCAAGGTAAGGCTGTTTGCGAGGGGATGACGATTCCGGCTGTAAGGGGAGATCATTAGTTGGTTGCTGGGTTCAAAATAAATAGGTTCTGCGACTAAAAGTTTTATGAGAAGCGGATACCAAGCTTGTGACGGCCAGAAAGGGGCTACTAGGATACCTTCAGCCTTATCCTTTATTATTTTTTGCAACACTCGAAGAATAAGAGAGAATGGAGGAAAAGCATAAAACAGCATGTTTCCCCAAAAGACAGTAAAGGCATCGGATGCGATTGCCCCAGGGTCTCTCAGCCAAGAGATGTAATTAGGGCATTTGTGGTTATCTTTAGACGCAAAAAGATCTAATTCAGGATAACCGTACGCATTACAAATTTGTTCAAAAGCAAAGTTTGCCAGCGACCATTCCGTTTCCGAATGAATGGTACGAGACTCCCTATCTGCTAACCAATTTTCTTTGGTGTTTATGTACGCCGCATGAATCCAGATGTTCCTGGATTCACACCACTGCCACATTGTTTTTGTTAGGTTATTTAGTTTTTTGTGTTTTACACTGCCCATGCGATTAACGTAAGAAATGGCCGTGGTGTTGTCGGCCCTAATTAGTATGGACGTATTTTTGCGGTTTTTTGCAAAGCATTTTAAACCTAAAAAGATAGCTTGTAATTCCAGGAAATTGATATGTTCTTCCTTTTCCGACTGTGTCCACCAGCCATGGGTACGCTCTCCGCCACAGCATGCCCCCCATCCTGACAGAGAGGAATCTGTAAAGATCTCCATTTGGTAGGAATCTTGTTTTATATCATTATGGGCTCGATCTAAATTGCGTAGCCACCAAGAAAATTCATCAAGGATGGGGATATTCATTCTTGCGTTAAAGTTCAATCTGTGTTTACGAAGGGCCAAGTACTTGGCTCGCTCGAAAGATTTGGTATACAACCATCCATATTTGACGGCAGGACATGCTGAAGCCAGCGTACCAGTAAAACGGGCGAAGTCTCGAATTTCGCATGTAGTTTTGGATAGCAAGTGTTTTATCCAATTCTTAATTTTCTCTTTTTTGTCCTGCGGAAGTTCTATACGCAGGGAGTAGGAATTTAACATAAAGCCCAGAAATTTACAGCTTTTGGATGGAGTAATTACGCCTTTCTCCCTATTAATGATAAAACCTAAAGATTCCAAGAGATTGACAGTAAACTCTGTATTTTTAATGGAAATGTCGAGTGTTTCCGAGATAATTAAAAAATCATCAAGATAATTTACGCAAATAATGTTATTTTGTCTGAGGTGTTGGACCACTGGTTTCAGCAATTTTGTAAACATCTGAGGAGCTGAAGCGAGACCAAAGGGAAGACAAGTAAATTCAAATAATTGATGATTATGTATAAACCTCAAAAATTTCCTATGCGGTGTAGCAATCGACACGAGGAAATAGGCATCCTTTAGATCAATGGTAGTGAAATACCAATTCTTTTGGACAAGCCTCAGCACCGTCCGTATGTCTTCCATCTTAAAGTGAGGGGCATCGACGTGTTTGTTTAGTAGCTTCAAGTTAAGGATAAACCGTTTTTTACCGTTAGACTTGTCTGTGAGAAAAGTGCGAGAAAGAAATTGGTCCATAAGTGGTTTACACTTTACTATAGCGCCCAATTTTAATAAGTTATTTATTTCCCCGTCCATTAAAGATTGTTCTCCTGAAGATAAAGGAAAAACTTTTGGCGGTACAAATTGTACAGGTGTACTGATCAACGGTAAAGGATAACCCTTAACCCACTTAAGAATCACCTTATTCGATGTCAAAGCTTGCCACTTCTCATAAAAAAGGGATAGCCTGCCTGCTAATTTAGTACTTGCCTCGTTTAAGTTTTCCTGTTGAGATTTCCCGATCTCCTGGCGTGGAAACGCGAGGTATTGCCCTTTGGCCCTGTCTCCCTCATCTGACGGGTTGGGCGGTACCTGTTTAAAGGACTACGTCTCCGTTCCTGTACCTGTCTGCCCCCCCCCCTCCTTTTCGTTGATAGAAGGGGTCTAGTTCTAGGATTTGAGCGAGGCGTAGAAGCTTTTAGATCTTTACCGGAGGATTCTATGTGCTTCGCCGCTTTAACCTTTTCCGCTAAATCTGAGCCAAATAGTAGGTTTGTAGGGGGGCATTGCTCAAGAATGTCTTTAGTGTTTTTGTTCATATATGGAAATATGAACTTTCGCCTTGAAATCGACAGATCATGAAAAAAGGATACTAATATTTTGCCCGCATCTGAGAGGTTTTTGAGCAAATTCTCCCTGCAGTTTGTGGGAAAATTTTCGTTTTCCCGAAGAACTATGTCAAGCCCCCTCCCTAAAGCTACAATCCCGTTGCTGAGGCTACTCTGAAATTTTACGTAAGCGGCATCCTTGGCTTGAATGGAAGAAGGTAGGATTGCCCTTGTTTCCGGATTCAAGGCTGGCGCGGTTAACGCAGAACAATTAGCTGGAGTAGTATAGGTGTCCGCAAAAGCGTTCTGCTCATCTTTTGACAAACCAAAAGCCGCTAAAGAAGTCCAACGAGATGCCAAGGCTGCGTGTAAGTTAGGCGATGAGGTCTCCTTTTGACTAGGATCGTTTCCTAAAATCTCCAGAACCTCCATAGGGAGCTGAACATCGTTTTCAATCTCTAAAACGTCCTCAGAGACCGGGCCCGTTGGTGAAGGAGCCACAACGTTTAAGTTATGGGCATCCGTGTTTGTGTCTGCCGTATTGCTTGGAATACGGGCTACACTGTGACGATCGGAAGCTACTGAACTTGATCTGCTGCGCCTACCGCCCCAGTCACGAATAGTGTCCGCCGTAACGCTCTGGGTACGGGCTGCACTGTAATTCGGTGAACGAGATCTAAAACGTTTAGAAGCGGACCCATCTTCTTCATCTGAAGTAGCGGAAACAGAGCTGCTTGATTTACGGCGTCGAGAGCGACTGCTGTATCCAACTCGACACGCCCTAGTCGCCGAGGAGGAAATAGGAGAGCGGCTCGCCCTTGTTCTAAGTGAAGGTGATGGAATTTCGTTTGTCCTTGCCTGCGAGAAAGTTCCTCGGCGATAGTAAGATTCAAGTTTTTCTAAACGTTCTAAAAGGTGTTTACGAGATAATTTATCTTCTCGCTGTCGGTGTTTTCTTTTAGATTTTCCCATTATCTAAAAAACCTAAATAACTAGGAGGTTATACTTACTAAGTTTCAATTACAAGGTACCTGACGTAAAAACAGAAGCAGCGATACACTTATATGCTTACGCATGCTTATGCACAAGAAAACGAATGAGGTATTTAATCGAGGTGGCCTGACTGCAGCGTGACGCGGAGAGGGGCGTTTGACCTTTAAAATATTGTGCGTGTAGCGCGAGGATCGCGAACTACATAGTTAAACATTCTGTAACATCTTTGGACTGGACGTAAGATATAATTAGCCGTGGAACTCCAAAACAACCCAATAAGTTATTAATTTGTTTGCGCCCCTAATTTAATGCTCAATTTTTATCCAAAGGTACTCTAGTGCTTGTGCTTTAGTCACTAGTCAGGCGCTGCGCGATATACGTCTGTTCATTTGCGCTTGTTCTAGATTTAGCAGCTCATTCGAGATGGAGATGGCCATTTGTAACGGCTACATAGGCTCAACACGATTGGCAACAGAGCACAAATTAATTGGCGGTAGCTACGGGAAGCAAAGTGGTACCCCCACCCCCTTCTATAATTAACCGAATGAAAAATATCGAAAGCTTATTACCTTTTCATTTAACGGAATTACGGAACTGTGATACAGGTTAAGCTAACGTGACTTCCAAACTAGAAAACGTGCAAAAGGCAAACGATTCCATCGAAATAAAGCGTTTAATCCTCAATTAATTAAGCGTGCTTCTAATGAAACCACTCACGACAGATTCGGATGTGCTTTACTGCAACTCGTTTAACTAGGTACTGTTAATTATACTCACCTCAATGGGCGCGATGAAATTAATTGTTAATATGAATGTTGGGCTCAACCTGCGAGGTCGGTGATAGAAAGGTAATAAACACGTGGGGCATCTACTGGTTCTAAGTTTGTTTTGAATTAACATAAGGAAACTAAAACCCGCTAATAATAACTTAACGGAGTTGAAATTCTAAAATATTAACAGCTGCTGCAAACAACTCTAGAAATGAAATCAATTACCTTTATCTTCTATTTTCAACTCCTAGAACCAACACAAATACTTTCGCCACGACACTTTTCGTAACGAAGCGCCTCCAGATACCGGGTGTTCACGTACCGGATGCTCATGAAAGTATGTAACCTTCAAGGCGGAAAATAGGTGCGTCGTTTCACAGCATTCACAAAATCCCTCTGTTTCGGGACCAACGTTATTCAAATCTTCAACAATAGTACGAAAACGAGCGAATTTTTAATACTAGTTTAAAGTGCATTAAATAGTATATTAAGAAAGCACACACAACAACTTGCAAGTACTTTAAAGACCAATAATTGTACACGCGTTTCTTATAGTATTTCTTAATATTGTTGTTTTTGTGTTATTTAATGCAGTTAGTAACCTTTGTATTTCTTTACAATTTTCAATCTTTGTTTTTGAAATTGTCGTGATTTTATCTCAATGCATCACGTATATGAAAAATGCCGTTAACCTTTTATTTAAAATGGTTTACGTTTTTGGTGTAAATGTTTGCACAATTTATGGTTATCTTTACATGGTCTCGGCCTAAGCTAAATTTATGAATTTTAAAAATTCTTTTAAATGTGGAAATTATCGAATTGTTTA
This sequence comes from Photinus pyralis, assembly GCF_008802855.1. Lineage (NCBI taxonomy): Eukaryota > Metazoa > Arthropoda > Insecta > Coleoptera > Lampyridae > Photinus > Photinus pyralis. Next base: position 10,258,519 of record NW_022170878.1, read on the forward strand.
AAGTTTGATGTGTGTATGGACTTTTTGTTTATATTAGATTAGTTACGATAATTAATGCCGGGACTGTTCTCGAATCCCAACTATTGACTGGGAACTCCCGCAGTCAGGACCTATTGTTACCTGTTCCAGGGGTAGAACTCTGCTATCACAAAACTCTTCGGTTTAGAATGTATGTGCGATATGAGATACGATTCACTAATTTCTGTAGATTTAAACGGTGAATTTGCCCACCAAGGTCATGTAATTTTCCATCTTACTTTTAATAGAAGGGTTTTATTGCAGCAAAGATGAGTACCCTGTTATAGCTAGAGCTTAAATACACTACAATACCTGCCATACTTTTTAGCGCATTTCCACAAAAAAAAATGCGCTATTGTGGCCACTTTGTCCGTCCGTCCGCTCGTTTTGCGACGCTACTAGTTCTTTATCTTAAGAGCTATTGTTCTACTTTTTTCGCTATTTGGTTCGTTATGGTGTCGAGTCTTGTACCAAGGAAGGATTTTTTTCTGTACCGCTTACAAAAAAAGTTATTGAAAAAAAAACAAAAAACCGTTTTTAACATGTTCCATAATTTTACACTTTTGCCGTTTATTAACCATCCTAGAGATCATTTATAATTTTGTATTGTTGTCTGTCGTCTGTCTGTTGGTCTGTCCGTATGTTCCTTTGTCTGTCTGTCCCTGATAATTTTGTTTAGAAATGTCCGATCGCTTTTACATCTCCGTTAATTATGAACTGAATTGCATGAAATTCAATATGGGCATAGCCTTAGCCATATAATACGCAATGCCAAAAGTTGAGTCGAATCGATTCAAAATTCACAGTGCCCTTTTCGCATCTCGACCATTTATAAACCGAATTGCAAACTTTTTTTCTTATAAAAGTATTTGAAGGAAATTTGATACATAGGCACTTGGAATAAAGGAAAATCTAACGCCAGTCTTAAAATTTGGTTTTGCGCATGCGCAGTGCCAACTTTTTTATTTATGGAAGAATTTAAATGAAATTTGATACATAGGCGCTTGGAATAAAGGAAAATCAAATGCCAGTTTCAAAATTTGTTTTTGCGCATGCACAGTGCCAACTTTTTTATTTATGGAAGAATTTAAATGAATTGTGATACATAGGCACTTGGAATAAAGGAAAATCTAACGCCAGTTTCAAAATTTGGTTTTGCGCATGCGCAGTGTCAACTTTTTTATTTATGGAAGCATTTAAATGAAATTCTTCTTATAAACTGAAATTGAAATAGCATGTCAAAAATGGATTGCTCATGTGCAACGTTATCTTTCATATTTGTGGCCGGATTTTTACGATTTTAACAGAAGTTGCATCTTACAAATGGGAAATGAATGCAAGTGGAAATGCGGTTTATGTAAATCGTTTACGATTACTTTTTAACTTGTTTCAATTGTCAACACTGTTAGGAGTTCTCCCATGGCTACAATTACCAAGGAGCGTTGACCTTGTCCTAGGGTAATTATTCACGACACTGGAAAAACTCAACGGTTTCTCTTACGGAACTTACTTTAAAGTTTGCACAGCCAATTGAGAATCGTATCGTTTTTCGGCCGGTGGTAGTTTCTCGAACGGGACGAGGCAAGGGTGTATATGTCGGACGTCATCCCGATACTCGCCCCACTGCCAACCGGCTTCGATTTTATTCATCGCCCACATTTCGTGTATGTTTTCGGCCAGTTTGTCCTTAACCGATTCGATGTAGCCTGCCAGAAAAAACTAAGAGAACAGAATTGCATTCGCGCGCCGCACTCCGGACTCACCGCTGACGTATCCACAGGATTCGGCACGAACGCCACGTCATCCTCGACCACTAACGGTCCCGCCAGCACGCACTTGTTCAAGTTACCAAAGTAAAAACACGGATCCAAGCTAAGGATCTGCTGAGGCAATAAGCTTTCGATGAGCGGCGAGAATTCCTCGGGCGGTACGAATCGGAGGCGTCCGTGATCGCCTCCGAGCAGAAATCGGCAGCTGCGAATTCGGAATTAAGACAAAATTCAAGGTGTCACCACGTACCTCAACTTCGACGAGCAGCTGATCGACGGAAAGAACATCCCTTCCAAATTGAAGTTGCGGAAACTTCCCCTAATGGGAATCCCGTTGAACGTAAACGAAATTATGGGTATAGTTAAGTCTAATGCACAGCCAATTACGTCCCCCTTCTTAATATAAGGCTCGATGGGGTTGTTGATTACGCGAGTAGATCGCCCGCCCGACCAAAGATAGGCGCCGTCGAATCCGAACGAGTAGAGATCGTCTCCTATTCCGTTGCCGCCCCATTTCTCGCCTCCGCCCGGGTACGGTATGTAACTGGTAGAAGAAGAACGTTAGGATTACCGACCACTCCGAACGGATACTTACCCTTTGGTATTGGCCCAACCGATGCGAAGATGCGGCATCATGTGCGTCGTCTGTTCCCAGTGATCGACGGTGACCTCAAAGTACCACTTCTGGTAGATGGCGCTGTTTTCGACGCGCCCCACGAATATATTTGGACGGATGCTGTTGGTTACAAGAATAAGTACCTGGACAAGGTGTCTAGGTAGGTATACCTGGCGACGTGGTCGACGAGTTGCGTCTGTAACAGGAGGTTCTTGCCCGGCAGCAGAAAGTCGCATATGTTGTTTTGCGAACTGCGCACCGCGACGCCGTTACCGACGCAAAGCGAACACAGCACGTCTAAGACCTTGGGATCTCTTCCGTGCTTTTCCAGTAGGGAGATGATCACTTTGATGTGTTCGTCCTGTGTAATATAACTACATTACATCTTCTTTATGTAGAATATACATAACAATGTCACATTAATGTTACGGTTACGTTACGTTTGATATGCAATGTAAATAAAGACCCTAAAACGATCTAAACCCGATATCTCTCGCTGGAGACTGAGTATTCTACACCCCACAGACCCCCCAATTTGTTACCTGATACAGCTACTGCAGAGGATCCCCAATTCCCCTTCCATTCTCTTTTTAGCAGGTGGCGAAAGAGGGAGGGACTATAAGGCAACGAGCTAGTGTTCGAACAAAGGGGATGAAAAAACTCTTTTGAAGACTATTCTTATCGCTCGGTATGCACTACCTATATGTTTTGGACGGGAGTAAAATCATCTCACCTGTAACACCACATAATAGCTATAAACGTACTCTGTATATTCTGTGGTCGTCACGCTTAACGCTCGGCAGCCAAAGGTGAGCTCGGCCCGCTCGCCTGGCTCGCAATTGTTTAAGCGCATTTGTCCATTTGAAAGGAAATGCGCCATTAAAATCGCTGACGTGTCTTTGAAATTGAATAACATACACATTTAGAGCGTATTTAAGCGCAACTGCAAGGTCGCCGCCCTTCGATTATGGTAACGCGGGTTCGAACCCCCCGAGCGCGCGCTTTTTTTTTCTATAATAGATATCGGCAAAAAAGAAGGGAGCGAAGGATTGTGAAAGAGAAAGAAGTAGTCACTTCACAAAGTGCAACTTTCGAATTTTTTCAAGGTGCGCACCACTAAAAATTGATCTAACATCTCTTGGGAGTATTACATACCCTCCAGATCCCTCGGTGCAACGTTCTCTCCCAAAACTTCTACATTCCGCCGCGCTCTTAGAGCGCCTTCGATTTTTCTTCTAATTTTTGGGGAGGGGGGAGAGGAGATCATAGCATCAGAGGCTATGGGACAGGAAAAATCAATGGAAATTCTTTATGGGTCCGAGGGGGGGGGGATATCCCCAAGGAGATTGTGTCGTGATTGTGTTTTATAATTTTCTTGCCTCAGACCCCGGGTGCTACGATCTCCCCCCACTCTTCCAAAAATTAGAAGAAAAATCGAAGGCACTGTGAGGACGCGGCGGGATGTAGAAGTTTCATAACCCGGGGGGGGGGGGGGGTCCAAACCCCCCATTGCTAAGTCTGGGACAAAAAAACAATGAAAATTCTTCAAGAATTACCATGAGAACGTTGAGGGGTTAAGTGATATCATAGCACAGGGGGTTCTGGGTGGTATGGAACCCCCCCCCCCCAAGAGGTTCTGTTGTGAGTTTTATAATCCCTGGGAGGTATTTCAAACACCCCCTCCCGCCCCCGGTGTTACGTTCCCTCCCAAAACTTCTATATCCCGCCGAGCTCTCAATGTCTGCCATTTTTTCTAGTGTTTGGGGAGGGGAGGGATGGTAGCACCGAAGGGTCTGAGACAAAAAATCAATAGATATTCTTCAAGAATTACCATGACAATGTAGAGGGCTGTAAACATGTTGGGTGATATCATAACTGGGGGGTTTGGAATACCCTCCAGGGATTATTGAACAATCACGACACAATCTCCTTAGGTCTTCTAATTTTTGGGGAGGGGGGAGAGGAGATCATAGCATCAGAGGCTCTGGGACAGGAAAAATCAATGGAAATTCTTTATGGGTCCGAGGGGGGGGGGGGATATCCCCAAGGAGATTGTGTCGTGATTGTGTTTTATAATTTTCTTGTCTCAGACCCCGGGTGCTACGATCTCCCCCCACTTTTCCAAAAATTAGAAGAAAAATCGAAGGCACTGTGAGAACGAAGCGAGACCCCAGACCCCACGTTGCTAAGTCTGGGACAAAAAAAACAATGAAAATTCATCCAGAATTACCATGAGAACGTGGAGGGGTGCAAACAGGATGGGTGATATCATAGCGCAGGGGGTTCAGGGTAATATGGAACCCCCCCCCCCCGGAGGTTGTGTTGTGAGTTTTATAATCCCTGGGAGGTATTTCATACATCCCCCTCCCGCCCACGGTGTTACGTTCCCTCCCAAAACTTTTACATTCCGTCGCGCTCTCAATGTCTGCCATTTTTTCTAGTTTTTGGGAAGGGGAGGGATGGTAGCACCAGGGGGCCTGAGACAAAAAAATCAATAGAAATTCTTCAAGAATTATCATGACAATGTAGAGGGCTGTAAACATGTTGGGTGATATCATAGTACCGGGGGGTCTGCTCTGAGAGCTCTTTCTCTCGTTTGGGGGGGGGGGGGGGCTGAAAACGTGTTGGGTGATACAGCACGGAGGAGGAGGGAGGCCCAGGGAATACCTCCCTGAAGATCGTGTTGCGATTATTTGCCCTGAGGGATCTCCATACTCCCAAGCTCCCCGCTGCTACGTTCTCTACCAAATCTTCTACACCCCACCGTGCTCTCAGAGTGCTTTTGATTGTTAGTACGGAGGGAGGGGGGGTCGTAGCACCAGGGGGTCTAGGACAAAAAAGCCTTCAAGAATTATGTTTTGGGTGACATCATAGGACTGAGGGGGGGGGGCTAGAGGATAACCTCCCAAGTTATTGCAAAACAGTGGCACTCTGAAATCCACCCTGAAATCAGAGGGGAGGGGGGGAGGGGTGTATTCCATAGATCGCGCCAAAAAGGAGAGAGCAAATGGTTGTGAGAGAGAAAGAAGTGGTTACTTCTGTAGGCACTTCCGAAGTGCCACTTTCAAACTTTTTCGCACCATTCAAAATTTCATATATACCAGTCATGGAGAATCTTTGAGACCCGTTGTAAAGTCCCTAGAGTTCTGGGGTCTCTTTGACTACTTTAGTTCCTCCATAAAGATCTTAAAGGCTCTTCGCGATCTGGCTTACTTAAGGACCAAGATTATTAAAAGCTCTTACAGACTACAGGCCTTTTGAGAAATTTTTGGAGACTAATATTCCAATTAAAGATTGTGGAACTATTAGTTCAAGTTTCAAGATAGAAATTTCAAAACTCCACACAGTCTTATACTTACCCTTAACATATTTAAGGCTTCGGGAGAATCGATCAGAACGCAGTGCAGCACGTCCAACATTCCCGTTCCTTCGCCGGCGGCCTGAGAACCCAAACGCGAGAAGAGCCAGTTCAATCGATTCGTGTTCGCGAACTGCGCGCAATTCGTATGATTCCCCTTGATGATCGCCGCTGAAAACGAAGACAAATCAAAAAGCCGCTCAACGAATCGCGCAAGCTACCCAAAAGCTGATAGAGATATCCCGAGATCATCTCCCAACTTTGATCGCCGGCGAGACCGGCGAGGAAACCCTGCGAGGTGATCACGTTCATCTTGTCGATCGCCTCGAGTATCAAATTCAAAATCCCCTCCTCTTGAAAGAGATCCTGGCGATTTCTCAGCGCCCTCAGCTTGTTTTGCTTCTCCTCGTGCTCTAAACAAATAACAATCACTACCGAGTACCTACGACTAACATCAATCTACCTATGTCGTCCTCTGGTTGAGCAAAGTAGTTGATCAGATCCTCGAGGCACATCACCATCTCGTTCAGGTTGACGTTCGCGAAAAACACCGATTGTCTTCGGCTCATTTGTAAACCCTCCAAGCCGCTGCAAACGATGGCTATTACAAGGCGGGACAGCGGACACTCACCTGATAAATTGAACAAACAAACAGTTGCACTTGCGAATGACCCGCGCCGTTTTCGACTCCTCCTCCTGGCTCCTGCTGAAGTCGAGGCCGTCGTCCATCTTCCCCTCCTCGTGCAATATCGCCTGCTTCTCCTCGACCTTTCCGACGCCCTTCTTCTTGGTCTCGTACGACTGTAACAGCTCTCGAATTATTGGCGTTTGCGCAATACCGCACGCACCTTGTACGAGAGCCACAGGCCGGTCTCCGAGTGCTGAACGATCACGGTCGAGTCGCCATATTTGATTATCGCCGAACCGATCACTTCCAAATCCTTGTCCTCGACGACGATTTTTTGATCGTCCTTTTCGTGACGCAAACAAAACGTCGACGAGGCGGTGGTCGCCTCATCCCTATAGCCAAAGACAGTTAGGGTTGTATGAAGATAATGAAGATACGAACCTGCCGACGAGATAGAGCTCGTTATTTTCGTTGACGCTCAGATAACGTCCGGTGGTAATGTGTCGTATTCGCATTGGGTGAAAGAAGTTGATGAAACCGCCGGCCCATTTCGTACGCGCCAATTCCAAACGCCAAAGCGAGCGGGCCTGCGACATGACGCTGCCCCCTTCGTAGACGACGATGCTGTAAAAGCAACTTAGTGAATAACACACAGAGGCGCTGTCGGTCAGTACTTGTGGGCGGGGTCTTCGGACCACGTCGACGGCACGCTCAGACACTCGTCGCCTCCGTGAAAAAACCGAAGCACGTCTCCCCCGAATACGTAACCGACATACTTCATTCGGGACATTCCGGTACCGTACGGCTGCACCGACCAATGGGTTACATGGAAGCTTGCATTGACAACGGATAGTTCGTTTTCCTTAGTGGTGTGCTATGGTACAAAGGTGGCGGTGAGTGAGTAATGGAATAGTGTAACATTACCAAGTATCGCTCGGTCGCTACCGATACCAAAATCAGATCGTCACCAACGCGCACTTTCTCGCCCTCTGATCTGTGAAATTAAGAGGAGAGTAACAAGGATATAGATATCGAGGGTGAAGTAGGTAACCTTTGTTTACTTGCCGGATGGACGGTCCACCAACACGCTTCACCTTGACTGTGCTCCTGAAGGCCGACATCAAATGACAACTTGTCATTACTGGAACTGGTGGATAAGCAGGCCAAATACTGCAATCAGTCATACATATTAACTTCCAGCTATAAAATACAGATATATTCCGGAAGAATATTCTTAGAATCGGAATATTCCCTGGGTAGAATATTCCATCGTGTCAGGATATTCTTAGTGTGCTCTTACCATGTAACTGTTCCAATGCCTCAAAAGTATAGCATTACCGTAGAGAAGCGTGCGGTGACCGGATCCGGTTCCCTTTCCCTAAAGAAAGTCGATACGTTACAACTTGCAACAAGTAAACGGTCGCTGTTTTAGTGTTTCTAACATCGCCAATGACTACGTAAATAATAAGAAAAACAAGCGCAAATTAAAGCAACATAACTTGAGATACGAGAGTGACGTAGAAAGTTCGCAACAAATCCGAGCTCGCGAGATATTGTTGGAAAATTTTCAAACCACTCTCTCTAACTGATCTACCCTATAAACTACACATTATAATGTTATAGAGATTATACCAACAGTAAGTCTTAAGTGTGTGTGGTCAGGGGCGGATTAACCATAAGACAGCGAGTGGGATTCAAAATATTTTAATTAAATTTTCGCCCCCCCCCCCGCAAATTTCTAACAATACTCCGAGATAAGATTTAGTAATAAATTTATTCGGCAAGCTAAGAGGGAGACCCCTGAGATGATCGCGTCACCGCATTTTGGTTGCACAAACCTAGAAGTTATCCGATTCGCACTCAAGTAACAGCAGTTGAATTAGCCTCAGTTTCCCCCAAAAAGGTGTTATCGATACCATCGGGACAAGACTACCTATAGAAGGCACTTCCTGTTGACGAAGAGATCAGAAAATACACATGATTACCAGGGAACTGTGGAACAATTTTAAGCCTTCGCCACTGAACATTCGAGAATCCTAGCCTACAATCTTCCATAGCAACACTTTCGCAGAAAGCTTCACCAGCGATATACAGGGTGTCCCTAAAAGGTCTGTACACCGCGCTACCAGGGGTTCTTGGTATCAAAATAGGACGATTTAACCCAACTTACCTCTATCCAAAAGTGCTTCGGTAAGGCGCTATCTACCGCCAAAGATTTAAAAAAAATCGTTATTTTTATTTTATCGGAAAATGGTTTTGCCGATTAAAATGAAATTCGGGATGTGAATGTCTAATGTAAAAAGGGTCTTTGTGATATCATCGTTTTGATTGTAGTTGCTACGTAGGTGGTAAAATACTGACCATCCACATTTGAAGAGGTCTAAAACTTTTTAACTACTATTTTGACAGTTCTGAATTTTTAGACACTGATAGACAGTTTACTTGCAAGCATTTTTTGTCTCTTGATGAATATCGCTATCTGTGATGGTTTACGAAAAAAAAAATTTAGGCATGATGAATGGCATTGAATAAATTCAATGATGAATGGCATGCACCATACAAGCGATTGTTCCTCAAAAAATCAGAAGATGGCTGTGAAACCTTAGAGTGGCGTAACGTTTGTTTGTTGTTTCTTAAACTTGAACAATTTACGTTTTGCTTGAAGACTTAACATTTCATTGTTAAAATTGTAATATGGCCTTTCAATACAGTAACGCAGAGTTAATTGATATGCTATTAGTGTTTGGATACTGTCGTGGAAATGGTCGCCAATGCGTTAGGCAGTATACTTACAGGTTTCCAAATCGTCATAGCCTACTTCTTGCTTGCACTTATGGTTTTTGAGCAACAATCGCATGTATGGTGCATGCTATTCATCATGCCTAATTTTTTTTTTTTCGTAAACCATCACAGATAGCGATATTCATCAAGAGACAAAAAATGCTTGCAAGTAAACTGTCTATCAGTGTCTAAAAATTCAGAACGTCAAAATAGTAGTTAAAAAGTTTTAGACCTCTTCAGATGTGGATGGTCAGTATTTTACCACCTACATAGCAACTACAATCAAAACGATGATATCACAAAGACCCTTTTTACATTAGACATTCACATCCCGAATTTCATTTTAATCGGCAAAACCATTTTCCGATAAAATAAAAATAACGATTTTTTTTTTTAAATCTTTGGCGGTAGATAGCGCCTTACCGAAGCACTTTTGGATAGAGGTAAGTTGGGTTAAATCGTCCTATTTTGATACCAAGAACCCATGGTAGCGCGTTGTACAGACCTTTTAGGGACACCCTGTATTTACAAGAAGAATTTTCATCTAGACAAAGTGCTGGAGGTTACCGAGGGAGGGTCCCAGCAAACACAAAAAATTGATTACCATATTTCGCTAATACCATCATGAGAGTGCTAGGAATAATAAGGAAAGAATTTTCGAATCATCCTTTGGCGAGGGTAATTGCTGAGGGGTGTTCATACCCCCAGACTTCCCGGTCATACGTTTCATTCCAAAAACGTTTACGTTTTGAAGAAGAACGTACTACCGGGGGGTCTGGGGGGTATGGAATACCCCCCAGCAAGCACAAAAAAATGATTACCATATTTCCCTAATACCATGAGAGTGCTAGGGGGTAATAATTAGGAAAGAATTTTCGAGTCATCCCTTGCCGAGGGTAATTGCTGGGGGGTGTTCCATACCCCCAGACTTCTTGATCATACATTTTATTCCAAAAACGTTTAGGTTTTGAAGAAGAACGTACTACCGGGGGGTCTGGGGGGTATGGAATACCCCCCAGCAAGAACAAAATTGATTACCATATTTCCCTAATACCATGAGAGTGCTAGGGGGTAATAAGGAAAGAATTTTCGAGCCATCCTTTGCCGAGGGTAATTGCTGGGGGGTGTTCCATACCCCCAGACTTCTTGATCATACGTTTTATTCCAAAAACGTTTAGGTTTTGAAGAAGAAACGTACCACCGGGGGGTCTGGGGGGTATGGAATACCCCCCAGCAAGCACAAAAATTGATTACCATATTTCCCTAATACCATGAGAGTGCTAGAGAGTGTAATAAGAAAAGAATTTTCTAGTCATCCTTTGTCGAGGGCTGGGGGAGCGTTCCATACCCCCAGACTCCCCGGTCATACGTTTTATTCCAAAAACGTTTAGGTCGGGTATTCCACATCCTGTACACCCTATAATTGTTTTTCGTTTCCGAATTTTGTGACGTCGGAATTTTTCCGAACTATTTTAAGGTTGGGGTACCATTCCAAAAATGAGTGTTTGCGGGAGGTGGAGGCGTAGGGCCCACCGTTCGGTTAATCCGCCCCTGGAAGTGTGTGGTAGAGTGAATATTAGACACGTTAGTACTTCACAACCATCTCACTTTACCGCAATTTTCTACTTACTAAATTTTCTTGGTCCTGAAACGCAAAAATCATGCAGGTAATTCAAAGGTGGAGCGAAAACAGACATAAAATTAATTAAACAAAAACAAATTGACAATGCATTGTTACACATAAATAATGACGATATTCAAAGTGAATGATCCGCTTACCGTCTCGCTGCCCGCAGCGGTGACAAGCTCCTGCAGGGCGCGCACCGAGAGCGCCTGTTCGATGACGAAAACGCATTGGGATAGGTCAGGTGGAATATTCTGCAACGACGCCGATTAGCAACAAGGGGGCGACTGGGGGAGGTTTCTTACCTTGTCTGCGATATTTTCGAGGAAGCAGTGTCGATTGCCGAAGCCCTCGGCGGCTAAGCAGACGCGTTCGCCCGTCGCGGTGCAGGACAGGCACACCATATCTTCCTATAGAGACGCAATTAAAAAATAGCGAAAAATGCGACGCGTAATACTTACGGTACGTAAGAATGAGACATCGTCCTGCTCGGAGCCCCCTTCGGCCTCTGCCATTGCGGGCTGCTCTTAAGAAACGCTAAAAACCTACACATCGACATTTAAAAATCATTAAATTGTAAACTGTTGCAGTATGTGCAGTGTTGCCAATCGTTAAGCGGGGGACGGCGCGCGTTACACTGCGAATTTAAAAAATAACGCGCCCCGATCGCATTTTTTAATTAATCAGTAATTTTAAAACCAAATTTGAAATATATTTACCTATAAAACGATAAAAACTACATACAAGACGGACACTCACACAACGGAAGTAGCGAACGACTAAGAATAAGTGAAACGCTGGTCTATTTTTAAACTGGAGCTGAACATACAAAATTAGACAAGGTAGAAAACAGGAAATAATGCCAAAAGTATTTCGGGGAAAGGTCTAGAAATGATGCACTTTTTTTGCTCCGCTCATTTAACATCGATTCGCAAATTATGTCGCGAATCAACGACCTTCTTGTCCAATCTCTGATTTTGGCTGCTGTGCCAAATTTGAACAAGTATAAATTGTGCACAACTCTTGTGCAGGTGATAAAGCGCATTTTTTTAACCGAAATAGGTTTCGTTTTGACATCACCAACGGATATATTTTGCAGACGTCTCAATCGCCCTTTGCGAGTACCCTCTTCCGACAATCCGTTCTTGAGGTATAAGGGAATATACCCGATCACGATAAGAGGTCGAGGTGGAGGGCTATGGTTGGTAGAAATTAATTCCTTTCGTTGAGACGTTTCATTAGAGTACCATGAAGGATAAAACTCGTTCCACTCCCCCCTCCCCCTCCTCCCCGTACGTTGATAAGAGGACGGAAAAAACGGCAGTAGTTTGTAGAAAAGTTTCGTTGAGACCTTTAATTAGAATACAATGAGATAAAATTAATTTTTAACCCCCCCCCCCCCAAACGCAAAATTCTTAAAAAATGCGCTAACAAAAAATAACGACCGGATCCCCTCCACATGACTGATTTCTTCTTTACAAACAACTAGTCCGAAACGGGACACACGAAACACCCCCCAGGATAGGCCCCGTAATTTTAAGAATGTCGTATCAAAACGTACCCACTTATTCATGCACTCCTGGGAAGAGGTGAATTAACAAAACGTTAAAGTCATATACTCTGCCCCCCCTGTCCCTGCTCCCACTACATTTTCGAGAACCACTGCAGTTTTGTCCGTTGGTCTGGACCCACTTCTACGTTTTTAAACTACTTTACCCTCCAATATTTACATTTAAAGAGAAACTAAACATTTGAAGATCATAATACCGGTGGTCTAGGGAGTATGGAATACCTCCCAGAGAGGGATAAAAATAAAATAAAAATAAAATAAGACCTCTGATTTTAAGTGAGGACGAGACGAAAAATAACACCAACAAATGGGGTGGACACAGAATAACCCCCCCCCCCCAAGAAATGTCTTATATGAACTTTTACGAACACAATCGAATTTCCTCTCGAACAACATGTTAGCGGTCTAAGTTCATGCCATGATTATGAAGATGTAAACATTTTGAATGGAAGAGAGGCAAGGGAAGGATGGAATACACCCCAGCGAAAACCCCTGCCCAGGCAAGATCTATTATTTTTTAAGAGAGGAGGGAAAATAGTACCAATAAGAAATCTGCTGGGTACGGATCACTCTCCAAGAAAGGTCATACTTTTAAAAGACCTCCATCGAATTCCTGGGGGCATTCTTATGATCATGGGATCCCTAGGTGCTATGTTTCCTCGTCCTCTCTTAAAAAATAAGAGGGCTTCCCTACCTATAGGCGTTTTGGCTGGGAGGTATTCCATACCCCCGGTACTACATTCTCCAATTACACGTGTCGTACATGCCCCGCCCCCCATACACGTGGTTGGTAATGTAGTACCGCTACCAAAGAGTAGAGTACTCTTTGCCGCTACTTACTGGGGGTATCGATACCCCCTGGAATTCGAATGGGCTCTTTTAAAATATAAGACCGTTCCTGGAGTGTTGGAAAATGTAATACTGAATTGCCTTAGAATTTGATGAGGCTCTTTTAAAAATATAAGATCTTTCCCGGAGAGTATTCCATGGACAGGAAGAAGTGCAAGGGCCAGGGCGTCGATTCCCGAAGATGTGTTTTGTTCACATCGACTGACCTTGATGTGAACGTCAATGCCACTGCATTCTCGAATCTACCACATCGAGCGAAAAGTTGATCGAACGCAACGACTGGTCTAGACCACTCGTTGCGTGAAAGTCATGCGCAGTTGCAGCTACAGGACGGACTTGCAGCTGTTTTGCTATAGAGGTTATTCAGTGCCCTAACCTATAAATTCACATATTTTCTGTGAAATAAAACATGGAATTGTTCGAGGATTTTCTGGTTATTAATAGCAGTATCCATAATGCAAAAACAAAACAAAATACAAAACTGACAAATGACAGTTCAATTCTTGTCTGTGATTGGTTAGCGCATAAAGTTTGTCCACGATTCGGGAATGCAGCTAAACTTGAACTTATCTCTATCGTATACGATCATGACGTCATGGCAGCCGGTCACATCACATGCACATCACGGAGCATATCGACTAACTTCGGGAATCGATGCCCAGGATGGAGGTAGGGGTTTATTCTTACATTATTGCCATGTATTATAACCCCATCTATCAATACAAATTAAAATAATAGACAAATATGTTTTACATATACACAGTGCGTCAAAATTATTGCAAGAAAAAGTCGAGTTGATACTTTTTCGCTTATATTTATTTAAAATACATACTTTAACAAATCACATAATGCGAATTAACGACCAAGTCATAATGCCGTACAAAACTAGTGCAATTTTCTAATACAATATTACAGAAACTTAATAGCTGTCGGTGTGTGATGTACAAAACTGTAAAAAAAGAGTTTATACAATAATTAAGTCCTAAATTGGCATCTTGGTCCTACGATACTGTTGGAAACATAAATATATATACTTCTTTTTTTCTGGTATGCATCAATATTTATTAACAATATACAATATGTACATTATATTCATAAACATTTACTGAATTAGTAATTACTTAAAACACAGCCGAAATGCTGTTGACTATACAAAATCAAATACAGAAATTTATGAATTGCCAACATGCATTCTTAATATCAATCGGGGGGGACTAAGACAGGTATGTACAAACGTTTGTGCCCAACACCACCATTTCGTTTACAAAAAATATTCTTCATCAAGACATTCTTCTGTGCTTCATTAACAGCAATATATTTTTGATTATATTTCATTATTATTAAAAAAAATATTCAACTACGACTTTTTAATTAGATGTTCTCTCTTCGCTAGCTCCTATCTATACATACTTTTTTTTTGATGAGGTATATTTGCACATATTGTAGACTCGATCTCTGTATTCGTGGTGTTACAGTAAACTTACCCACTAAAATAAGTTACCTTAACCTAACTTTCTACAAGGAATTTGATTCCGAGCGTTTTGATTCGTTCGCGCGCTCAGTAACTAGCTTCGTGTCCCGCTAAAATGTACAAGTCGTGCCCCTCCTCGGCGGTCAGCGTGCCGGAATGCACCAGGTTGCTCTCCAGCACGAGCACCCTAAAAAAGAAGACGCCTTAGTTTCCTTCGGCGCAAGCGCGCGACTGACTTATCCGATCCCAGCAGCTTGTAAGTCCTCGACTGGTCGATCACGTCCTGCGTGATGTCGCCGTTCTTAAACGAACGGCCCAGCACGCCGTGCTTGTGGAAGGCAAGCACACTGTCGGGTAGACATACTGAAACGCGACAAAAAAAAAAGTGAACAATCCGGAGAGGAATTGATGTGGCTCGATGAGCTTTCCAATCACTGCGTGGATTATGGACGGGAAGGGAGGTAGGTGCACAACCTTTTGTCAAGATCTTTCATTAAAATACCATGAAGGCATACCCAGACAATTTGGGCCCCGCCCCCTCCACCACCACCACCACCACAAGTCTGATGCTGTACAGGGTGGCCAAATAAGAACGCGAGGTACTGTATCTGGGAACCTGTCCATCGTAGAGGCTTGCGGTAAAAAAAATATTACTAAAACGGCCAAGAGAAAAACCTGGAAAATAGTTTTAAGTTTCTGCAATGGCCGCTAGGGGGCGTAACTGCAATCTGGAATCTAAACAAGTGATTTTTCTGTGAATTCCGCCATATTAATCTAAGAAAAAAATGTCCGGTCTTTGAAGTTGACTATAATCTGAAACTTTTTTGTTTGACAATTTTTCCCGTATCTCTAAAAATGAAGTGGTGGGGGGTATTCAAAGGTTTCCGTAAAGAACACCCTGTATCTTCGAAACGACTGAGCCGATTTTAACAAACTCAAAAAAATTAAATGCGTTGGTTTGATTTTTTTTTCATGAAATAGTAGCTAAATGATGCCTAAACAAGCTCGCGAAAACCGCATCTCCTCTTGTTCCTAACCTAAAATTGCAAAGAAAATTTTATACCCTCAAAATTTTATTTTTTTAAGCTAATTTTTTCGGAATTATTTTTATTATATAATTTGTGGCCCTAAGGTGGATCGATTTAAAAAAGGAAGCTTTTAATGCCGCCGTAAATGCTCGAAATGCTGGCGATCACGATATAAAAAAAAATATATATATATATCTCAAGATATCGAGATGCTGTTTTCGCGAACTTGTTAGGCATCATTTAGCAACTTTTTCATGAAAAAAAATCGGACCAATGCATTTAATTTTTTTGAGAAAATTAACCATATCTGTCGGAATGTCGAAAAAAGCCCTCAAGCGGTGATATGTGAAACCAACAAAACTTCAAATAGTATAATATTTGTAGCTGAAGAATAGCTCTTTTGAACTATCCCGAGTTTGTTGAAATCGGATCAGCCGTTTCGAAGATACAGGGTGTTCTTTACGGAAACCTTTGAATACTCCCCACCACTTCATTTTTAGAGATACAGGAAAAATTGTCAAACAAAAATTGTTCAGATTATCGTCAACTTCAAAGACCGGACATTTTTTTGTTAGGTTAATATAGCGGAATTCACAAAACATCACCTTTTTAGATTCCAGATTGCAGTTACGCCCCCTAGCGGCCATTGCAGAAACTTAAAAATATTTCATTTCAATTCAATCAAATATCGCTGGCGCCTGCTAGCCACTCATTCACATCTAATTTTTGCAATATCAGTTATGTTTGCCTTTAATAGAAGCATCTGTGATTAAAATTTCAAAAAGATATCTCGATAAATAACATTTGATATTGCGCCAGTTTAATTGTCAAAATTTTCCTTGGCTCAGGTGCTAGAGCTATACGCTACCGAACGCAAAAAGAACGAACTTAATATCTCGAAAACTGAAGGAGTAGTCAAGGTCTCGGACAGACGGACGGACAGAGATAGTGGCTGCAATAGCGCACCCAACTTCGTTGAAAAATGCGCTAAAAAGCAAGTGAGATTAAAGATATACACAGGACAGGAATGGTCATGTAAGGATAGGGATAGGATAAGGATAGAGACGACAGAAGAGTGCATGCGAAAAGAGGAGAGGGTATGAAAGTGCAATAGAAAATAAAAGACAGTAGAGGGCATGTGAGTAACAAAATGAGAATAAAGAAGCAGGAAAAGGCTGAACAGGCAGGAGAGAGAAGAAAAAAAAACGTGGGTTGAGACGTAGAGAGCAAGAAAGGACAGAAGATGGTTTAGTAGAGGTAGAGAGGGCATAAGATGTAAATAGAAGATGGTAGGTGAGAATAAAAGAAGACACATGAGAACAATAGTGGGTTGAAAAGTTCAGGCGACGATAGAGAATAGACGATTGCCCATGAAGGTAGGAAAGAGCTGCAAAAGGCAGGTCAGAAGAAGACAGAAGAGGGAAAGCTTATATGAGGTGAAGGGAAAAGGGAAGGAGGGGATAGAAGGTGGCAGAGGGCAAAAGAATACATGTGTGTGTGAGTAACCAATTTCCTTCCTTGTGGTCAAAACCGATGTGCGCATGCGCAGCACAATTTCCGTATTTGTGGTTGCCCCTTCGGAAAGGGGTCTGGGCAAGCGGCTCTGCCCAGGTGAGACCGCATTTCCGCACTACTCGTAGGCATTGTATGGACGATAATTCGAACAAACCCTTTATGGGCTCCTCGTCAGAGAGGACTAAAAATCACGATAAGAGGTCGAGGAGGAGGGCAATAGTTGGTGGAAATTAATTCCTTTCGTTGAGACCTTTCATTAGAATACCATGAAAGATTACGCTAGTCCCCCCCCCCCCAATACAATGAGAGATAAAATTAATTTTAACCCCCCCTCCCCCTCCGCGACCCTGTCGCTCACAGATCTCGAAGAAGAGTCGCACGGGAAAGTTATAGTTTGCACAAACCAATTTATTTCGATGAGACCTTTCATTAGAAATACCATGAAGGGTAGAACATTGTTTACCCCCCCCCCCCCCCCCAATTTCCTAAAGTTTAACTTGGCATCACTAAAGGCATGCGCTAAAAATTGCTTTAAGATCGGCGTAAAATAGTAGGTGAGAACATACAAGTACATGAGGGGAAAGGGGGAAAGGACCAAAGAGGGCGGCACAAGAGTTTCGAGCTTACCGATACTCTCAATTCTAAAATCGAACTTCAGCTCCGAAATTTGCTTCTTCGCGTTCCGAACGCGCCCCTGCGGCGTCACGATCTTAACCAGATTGTCGTAGCAAATCAAAATCGCGTCCTTCTCCAGCTGCGTGACGTCGACGACGTTCAGATTTTCCCGTTTCGGTATCACCGTCGCCGTGCCGTCCATGTCCTGCAGCTCGTCGGAGTGAAACCAGCTGGAGCCTGCGCAAAACGTTACGGAGGACTAATAAGGGATCGGTAATGCTCACCCGAATTCATGTTGATTAAGTCGAGCTTGTACCTGTTCGGCTGATAGGCCTGCTTGACGGAGACGCAGACGACGGGGTACTCGAGCTCGGGCGTGATTATCATCTCGAACACGTTCAGAGGATTCGGCAGGCTGCATTCGACGTGCTGAAAGCGGGCGTGAGATCAGTGCGAACACGTGCCACCGCGTTTACCTTGAGTAGCATGAACTTGTTGAGGGGGTCGTACCACTGCATTAGGTAGATGCCGGTGGGCGTGGCGCCACATAAATACTTATAACCGTTGTAGGGATTCCTCGATACGCAACAGCGTATCGTCCCTCGAGTGTCAGGTACACGTGTAGTCAGTGCGAATTTGCGCGGTACGAACCGTTCGGGTATTCTGTTCATGTGCAAGCTAAACCTGTGAGATTGTTTATTTTGTAATGCTAAAAGGTCGTGTCTGTAAAGGTGTGGCGTTTTACCTGCGAGACGACAATGAGAATACACACCGTTAAAAGTCCGAACGGCCTCTTACCCGTAAGCGTCATAAGTACATCCTTAATGACATACATCCAAACCGTTCGTCTGTTGTACAATTGATCTATGCACGTTTCGTGCAGTTCGTTTAGATTTAAATTGTAAATTCCCTCCTCCGCTCCGAGCAGTATGTGCTGATCTCTGGTGTCCGGATGAATCCATGATGCGGTACAATGAATCCGTAGTGGACAACCGTTAAATACCTGCAAAAGTTATGTGAGCATAAAAGGCTACGGTACACTTTTTTCATATGGCAAACACAAACAGCTCGTCACCAAAACCCAAAGTCGCTTTTGGATTTGGTCAAATTGCATCCCTTGTGGTGATCGTCTAAGAGAAGAGGGAGAGGATTACAAAAAATCTAATGAAAAAGGGACGTACAAAGAAAACAAGAAATTGAGGCGGCGACAATGCTGGAGGAGGTACTGAGGAGAATGGAGACACAAGGTAAAAAAACAAGGGTCAAAAAAATATCAAAGGGAAAAGAGCAAGAAAGAGGATTCAATGGTCCTCCGAAAATGACCATAACTTGTGAGGAAGAGTTCTAGCATAATCTGCTTCCGGTACTGGGGGGTAATCACCTCCCCTCGACCCCGATTCCAACTTGAAAAACGAATCTTCCTATTTACCCATGACAATATCATGGCTGGGGTGAATGTTCAAAGCCCCCAGAACCCCGGCGGTAAGTTTTTTCCCAAAACGTTTCGCTCTCCCCCCCCCCCCACACTTGATATTTTTTTAAGAAAAACCTTTCCATTTTTCGTTTCTGCGGAAGTGTTACATCATGACTGTGTAGTGTTCAAAGTATTTTGGGGTGACAGAATCCCCCCCCCCCCAGGAAAAGATGGTCCTCTGACGAAAGTGACCATACCTGGGAGTGAGAGGTGTTGGATACTGTTTCAAGGCGAGCCCAGCAATGGTCAATAACCCCCCCCCCCCGACCCTGCCGCTACATTTTTGTCCAAAATATTGAGCACACTGTAGATTTTTTAAGGAAGACCTTTATGCGGAGATATATCCCACCTCTCCCCTCCCCCACCCTGGTCAACAACATCATGAGTGTGTTGTGAGGTGTTTCAAACATTTTGGGGGACATATCATCAAAGCACGGGGGGGGGGGGGGGGGAGGCTACGGAAAGCAATAGAAGATGCCTTCGCGTTCTGGGATAATCTTTCGAGATAAGCCCATCAATTCTTCCAAAATACCTCCCAGTGTTACATTTTTTCGAAAACGTTTAAACACTTTCACCCCTGTTGATATTGTTTTAAGGAGGACCCCATTTTTCCCATTCTGTGGATATATGTTACCCTAGACAATATCGAAGAATTTTTGAGGAACAGCAAAGCACCGGGGGTCTGGTGGGTATACCCCCCAGCAATGGAAAAGGCGATGATCCTCCCTCGAAAATGACCATCACTGTGGGTGAGAGTTCTAGGATAATCAGTCCATCAATGCTTCCCCTGCTGGAATACCCCCCGGTGGTAAATTTTTCCCCAAAACGTTTAGCACTGGTCTGGAATACCCCCCCCCCTCCATCCCGGAATTCGATGGGGCTCTTTTAAAAATATAAGATCTTTGGTACTATTTTTCCTCTTGTCCTCTGTTAAAAAATAAGGTATTCCATGGCTAGGCGTTCTAACACCCCCCCCCCGCTCCTCGTACTACTTTTGTAGTATGTTGTTGGAAAATGTAGTACCATGTTCCAACAATATACTACAAAAGTAGTACCGGAGGGTCTGGGGGATATTCCGTGTGGTGGGTGCTCCCTAGGAATTCAATGGCCCTCTTTTAAAAGATTCCGTAGATACCTGGATACTATTTATCCTATTTCAAATAACAAGAGGTGTTCCCTATCTACTTGTAGGCGTTTTCATTGGGAGGTATTCCATACCCCCGGTACTACATTCTCCAACAATTCTGTCTTCCATCCCCTAGACAAGTGTTGTTGTAGAATATAGTTCTGGGGGATATGGAATACCATACCAATTCGATGGGGCTGTTTTAAACATGTAAGACCTTTCCTGGAGAGTGTTCCGTACCCATCAGATACCTTGGTACTATTTTTCCTCTCGTCCTCTCTTAAAAAATACGTGGTTTCCTTCACCGGGGGGCCCCCAGAGCTACATTTTTTTCCAAAACGTTTAGCACTTTCACTCCTCCTGATATTACGTAGTATGGAATACCCCCCAGCAATGGAAGATGTGATGCGAAAATGACCATAACTGTGAGTGAGTTCTAGGATAATCTTTCGAGGTAAGCCCACCAATGCTTCCGTTACTGGGAGGTTTGGAATACCTCCCTCCCTCCCTGGAATTCGATGGGGCTCTTTTAAAAACATAAGATCTTTCCTGGAGAGTATTATCGTACCCACCAGATACCTTGGTACTATTTTTCCCCTTGTCCTCTATTAAAAAATTCTACTCCCGGAGGGTCTGGGGGATATTCCATCTGGTGGGTGCTCCCCAGTAATTCAGTGGCCCTCTGTTAAAAGTATGACCTTTCCCCATAGAGCATTCTGTAGATACCTGGGTACTATTTTCCCTCTCATCCTCTCTTAAAAAATAAGACATCTCCCTTAATACCCCCCCCCCCAGAGCTACATTTTTGCCAAAACGTTTAGCACTTTCACTCCTCTTGATATTTTTTTAAGGAAGACCTTCGATTTTTCTGTTTGTGCGGCGAGTGTGCGAGATGTTCCAAGTATTTTGAAGGACATTGTAACACCGGGGAGTCGGGGGATGCCATACCCCCCCCCCAGCTATGGAAGATGCGATGGTCCTCTCTCGAAGACCTTTCCATTTTTCCGTTTCTACAACGGTATGTCACATTCCCTAGGCAATACCATGAGTTATGACTGTTAAATGTTCAAAGTATTTTGGAGGCCAGTGTAGCACTGAGGGGGGGGGAGGTATTCCATCGGTTTTCCTCAAAGGAATAGAAGAAAACTTACGTAAAAAACGAGAACACTAGAATAGTGGAGAAAAGCTGAAATTTGATTGCATCGTGCCAGTTATCGGGCAATAGTCTGTTGCTTACCGCAATGAGGCTAAAATTCGGGCCTGCACATTGTAAGGGTAGGCACAAACTGCGCCAAAAATGTATAAATCGAAAGACGCTTTTTACCCACCTTTGAAAAACAAGCCCCCATGTGTACTTTAGGCGTGGGCGGCAGACCGTTGCTAGGCGGTCTCGGTGGCGTATGCCGCCTACGATGCTTCCTCATCGGCGGAACCGGCGGACAGGCGACCAAATCGGGGGCGCTACTGTCATGATTACTGCTCTCGTCGGTTCCTGCAAACATTTCGCGTTCGTCAACTGTTTCGCCTCGCCCCCCCCCCAACGCGCGACGGTACCATTCAAATTCCTCCCGTTTCGTCCGCTATCGCTAAGAGATCGCTGCCGCTGTCCGGCGATGTTCATCGAATTGACTAGTCCAAATATCTCGTCGACGGACGAGTGCCTTCGCGGAGATCCATTTATGGCGCTATCACTATTCGTGGGGCTAGACGGAATGGTATGTACGTCGCACGTCGTGCGTATGTTCGACTCGACGTCCTGGACCGGTAGCGTCGCCCTAAACATGTAGGTCTTATGAACTAAATGATCGGCACGAGATCGAAAAGCATGCGCTTCAAATCAAAAGCAACAAGCTCTAACTTAACGCTACAGTGTCCAATATAACGACAAAAAAATGAAATAATAGACGCATTGTTATCAACTTACTGCTGCGTGTAGGAGTCCGAAGGTTGGTATTTGTAAGCTCCCCTATAATGAATACCAAAATAATCAAACGAAGAAGCCTCACGGCAGTTCTCCACCACCACCACCCTTCCAACGTTCCCCCAATTAAGTAAAACAAAAAAGCGTTACAAACAAGATGTGCAGAATTGAATGCTAGGGAGTTGGTTAGTTGTTTTTTTTAACAATAGCAATGCATGGCAGATAAAGACAGACCAAAATAAAAACGTTACGACATTTACCTCAACAATAACTCTTCGTCTATGTACTGCAACAGACTCCTAAACAATTGAAAATAATAAATAAATTAGGCTAAAAAGTAAATGAAAGCCGAAATTAGATTTTCAAATTAAACTACCAACTAAGGAGGTTAATTGAATCACGTCAATGAGGTTATTTAAGCTCTCTCGCAATGATATACAGGCTGTCCCGTTGCACCAATCAAAAATATTTTTTATTATAAATACAGCAAAATCTTCACTTAGACATCGGAGAACGTGACAGGATTTTACAATTTAATTATGATGCTGCAGTGTTGCCATATTGGAGACAAACCTTTGACAACATGGTGATAAAGTCTCTAAATATAGAAAGTACCGCAATCCATTGGGCCCATGAGTTAGAGAGAGAACGCATGATTTTTGCCCAAAAATGGCGGGAGTTACCAGATTCTAGTAACTTTAATGTTAGGAGATATCTGTATATATTTTTATAAAACATGACAGTACTATGAAGTTAGGTTATAAAAAATTACAGCTATTTAGATTTTATTTGTCAATTTTTTTAAGTTGGCAGCAAATTTGCCCAAAAATGGCGGATGATTGCGGTACTTTCTATATCTAGTGACTTTACATGGTGAAATTGTGGAGCGCCCTCTCTGGAACCGTGGCTGAATCTCCTACTGTGCCGACATCAGCGAGACGAATTAAATGACCTCATCGATTTGTATTAATATAAATCGTTACTTGGTTAAAAGTCTCGTTCTACCTACGTACAAACTAAAAAGACGCAGCGTTTTAGACATAAATCGAAATCGCAATTTAAGTCTAAAACGTTTCGTTAGAACGAACGAGAGTTGCATGTTAATCTAAATTCGTAAAACGAAAACACACGTCTCTCTACCTTAGCGACATTTTCAAAATTTGCGTCCCCGTCATGGCACGCCTTTCCGAACTTTAAAGAAAAGAAACACGTCTTTAAAGTCTCAAATTAGAAGGAGAACAAAAATTAATAATAATAATAATCGATGGATGCACGAGACACAAGCAAAGCACACAATCGAGACTCAAATTGATTTTTGCGTCGAGCATACTCACTTTTCTCGATTTAACGAGTCGAAAGCGTTGCCGATCCCGCACTTTTGATTCTTGTGCTCGGCGCAATTGTGAACGGTCGTCACGTTGTTCATAATGTCCATTATGTCCCAGACCTTCGACTGGTCACCAACGCCATCGTTGGAGGGACCTACTTAAACAGTCAGTTGAGATGTCCAACCGATTGAGAGTGAGACCAGGGTTTTTTGGTTCAGTACCGACGAAGTACAGATTTCTACAGTGGGTTTTGAAGTTATAGTTGCACTGTTGGAAATTAAACCACACATTGCGCATGTGCGCTCTATTGTTTTTTAGTAGTGCGCGCTATACTGCCAAAATTTTAAGAAATTCAACCTTCATGCGTTGGTTCTCAACCAGTGGGCCAGGGTGGTTCGTTAAAAATAATAGGTACTACTATTTCGTCTTAAGTTATGCGAAAAATTACAAAATGATAAAATTTTCATATCTTTCCCACGGAAAAATCGAAGAAAAAATTTTTCAAAAATCGTCGCTTTTTGACGTTATCTTATATACGTGGATTGCAAAAATATCAAAATCTCATTAAGAAAAATGCACCGTTTTGGTCATACGGGCAAATTTTCATTTTGCGAATTTTGCATACTTTACAAAAAAAATTAATAATTATGAATTTCAAGGTATTCAAGCGGTTGGCACGGCGAACGAAAGAAGAAGGATGGGACTATCGTATCATAGCCATAAAAAGTTGAAAAGCGTCTCCGAACTACGACGCCAAAGTGAAAATTAAAAATCTAATCAAAATGGGCACTTGTCGGTGATATTCTTTGGATTTTTTGCTACTAAACGATTACTTTAGAAACAATCTCCAATATATATAGAACGCCGTTTTAACATTTAATGTGCAACAATACTATAATCATAAAGTAAAGTTTTGCCCGAATTTCTATTATCTTAATGATAAAATTAAATAATTAATTTTATCTTAATGATAATTTCAAATCATTTTTTTTATCTTGCTGATAATGAAAAAATAATTATTTTTATCTTGTTGATAATTTAAATTTTGCTATTTAAAATTATCAACAAGATAAAAAAAATTATTTAAAATTATCATTATGATAAAAATATTTATTTTATTTTATCAAATATGAATTATTTTTATCAAGATAATAAAAAAGAATATTTTTATCTTGTAGATAATTTCATTTTGCCTATTTAAAATTATCTTAATGATAAGTTTATACAAACTATTTCAATTTATCTTGTAGATAAATATAAATAGAAGAATCAAAATTATCTACAAGATAAAAAATATTCATTTTTATTATGTTATTGATAAAAATAAATCATATTTGATAAAATAAAATAATTATTTTTATCATAATGATAATTTTAAATAATTTTTTTATCTTGATAATTTTAAATAGCAAAATTTAAATTATGAACAAGATCAATTTAATTCTTCCGCCATTTACGATTAACTTAGATAATTTTAAATGGCCACCTTTGCAAGTCATAGCGAGATGGCAATACGCTGTTTTATAGGGAAAAAGAGAGAAAGGCAGCGCACGACGCCATTTAATTTTATCTCAGATAATTTTAAATGGCGGAATGGAATTAAAATTATCAACAAGATAAAAAAAATGATTTTAAATTATCATTAAGATAAAATTAATTATTTCAGTTTATCATTAAGATAATAGAAATTGATGTTAGCATTAAACAAAGGAAACATGAATCATTTTAGATTATTTCTTTCAAAAATGCGATACAATGTCCAGTGTGAGGCGAAGCTGAGCTATGGACCGTTACAAACCAGAGCGAGGCGAGGCGGCGAAGCCGCCGGAGCCGGGCGTATGTCTTATCAAAGTCAAAAAATCTTAAGAGAAGAAGCAACTATACAGTTCATAGGAGAATCCGAAAAATACTCAAGCTTGCAGTGTCAAAAGGTTGAGAACCACTGGCTTAGTAAATACAGGAATCTGTAATTTCGTGGGTACTGTCCCCTATTGGTTGATTAAAAAACAAACCAATATCGAACCTTTTATTATCTAATTAGAAATTACTTACCCGCCCTCTGCAGAGTATTATTCGCTTCGTCGATACTTTCAATATCGTCCGATGAATGCGTGACATGTCGCATTTTCGGACGGGAGGTCAGTCGTGACGCGATACGCTGCGGTACATTCGGAACCGACTACAAGACAAGCCAATTAGATCTCGCTTAATCTATCGATAACTCACCCCGTCCTCGTCCGGCTCCAAATCCGTAAACATGTGCGAGGGATTGCTCACTTTCTGTAACAGTTCGAGCACGAGACGACGATGCATGTCTCCTTGGAAAAACGCGTGCTAAAAGTCACCCACTATAAATATGTACACGAGTGGTCCCCGTTTACCTGTAACAATTTCTCAGCGGTGGGCCGCTTCTTCGGATTCTTCGTAAGCGCGACCTTAACGAAATTGTGAAACGTCGGACTCCACTTGTCCTTGTCCTTCAGCGTCGGCGGCTTAAAACCGCTCTTCGACATTAAAAACAGGGCGCGCATCGGATGCAGGTCGAACATGGGCGGTTGGAGTTCAGCCAGCTCGATCGCGGTAATCCCGATCGCCCATATGTCGCACAGCTGATTATAGCCGCCCTTTCTCTCGACGGCCGCCACCTGAAATTCGCCGATTAATCTCGATTAAGCACGTCGCAGGTGCGTACTTCGGGCGCCATCCAGTAGGGAGTGCCGATGAACGATTTTCGTTTATTGATCGTTGCGGTGATCTGGGCCGACACGCCGAAATCGGCCAATTTCACGTCCCCCGTCTCCGTGAGTAGAATGTTCGCGCCTTTGATGTCCCGGTGCATCTTTCCCATCGTGTGCAGGTACATCAGCCCCATCAGCGTCTCGCGACACATGTACGCGATCTGCAGCTCAGTCAGCGGACCGGTAACTATAAACCCTTCGATTTGGTACGAAAAGCAATGCACAAACGCCTTACTATGATAGATATCCTGCAAAGATCCCCCGCCACAGTACTCCATGCAAATCCACAGCTTGTCCCTTCGTAAATAGCTTCCGTAATAAGCGATTATGTTAGAATGCCGACAGTCTTTCATCATTAGAATTTCCTGCTGTATCGTGCCGAAATCGTCGCCCGGCTCCAATTTAATCACCTTAATCGCTGCCAGGTCGTTGGTGGACAATCGTTTCGCCTGCGTCAAGTGCGTTAACTCTAAATAGGACAAAAATATGGCCTTACCTTGTATACATCACCATAAGTTCCACTCCCAATTCTTTGTATCAGCTCGTATTCGTCTTGAGGATTCCTCCTCGAAATATCGGAGCTGAGAACACCTTGTGCCATCGTTTACAAATAATTACGTTAATAAATTACATCGTAATTAGTGGAATTTAATTTAAATAAAACTAATTTAATGTTTACGTGAATTTGACAGACGATCTTTCAATCCGCCATTTTAATTTTTTTATTAGTGGCAGTGGCTCATGTTGCGGCCACAATGGGCATGTACAGTGTATGTCAACTTGAGACGTCCCATTGCACCTTTCTTAACGCATCAACTCTTTCGAGCCTTTCACGCACCCTTCGAACTTATTTACGATTTCTTCACTCCTTCCTCTAGTCATATTCAGGCCTTCTTCGAGTCGTCCTCGCGCTGTCTTCCTGTCATAATCACAACTAACTATTCTAAGTGAGTGATGCCTGGTCGGGTTCCCCTGTGAATTGATAGATAGTCTTTTTCACGTTTCCATCAGGTTTTCTTCACACCTTCAAATCTTCTTCACCCCTTTCGAAACTGCCTCACACCTCCTTAGTATCTTTTCGCATATTCTTCACGCCTCCCTAGAACGACAAGCCTCTCCAAACCTAATTCTCGCTTTCTTCACGCCTTCATCACATCTCTTTATCCCTCTGTCTGGTCTTCTTCTAGTCCCCTTTTTTTCACGCTTGCTCCGGAAAGGGCGCCTCCCGCCTCCTCAAGAGCTTTCGT
This sequence comes from Photinus pyralis, assembly GCF_008802855.1. Lineage (NCBI taxonomy): Eukaryota > Metazoa > Arthropoda > Insecta > Coleoptera > Lampyridae > Photinus > Photinus pyralis. Next base: position 10,286,195 of record NW_022170878.1, read on the forward strand.
CACGCCTCCCTTGATCTTCTTCATAGCTCTTTCGAAACTACCTCACTACTCCTTCGAGCTTTCTTCAAGCCTTATTCACGTCTCCTTACAAACCGCATCTTCTCAGTCTTCTTCGCGTCTCTTTCAAAAACTTCAGAAGGTATTCTTCACATTTCCGAGTTCACACTGCTCTTCTCTACACTGCGACGTCTCACCACCTCCCTCATATTCACCCTTTTTTCAAGCTTTGATGACGCCTACGTCGAGCCTTCTTCAAATTCTCCGCAAGCCTCCTTCGTGCCTACTTTACGTTTTATTCACATCCCCTTCGAGCCTTCTTCACGCCTCCCTCTAGTCATCTTTGTGCCTTCTTCATGTTTTTTGCACTTTATTCACGCACGCTGTCCTATACCTCCCTTGAATCGTTTTTACGCCCACAGCGAGCTTTCTGTACGCCTCATCCTATTCATACCAGCCAGCCTCGAGCTTTCTTTACATCTCCATCAAGTCTTCGTCACGCCCGTCCCACACCTTTATCACGCCTCCCTCAAATCTTCTTGAAGCCTTCTTCACGTATTCTTCTTAGATAAAATTGAAATGGAACATTCATGTGCTTCCAATTCTCCCGATATCCAGCGAAAATTTACATTTTCCTATCTGAAACTCAATGGATTAGAAGTAAAAACACCACCTCGCGCAACATATGCTCCTGATACCAGTTTTAAATGAACATAAGGTGTAAAAACGCTCCTTGGGCTTTGAAAAAAGAAAACTTCCCTGGTTTCCAGGGAAAGTCATACAGAGTAAATTAGGTACGAAAATAGACCGCAAAAACTTGTGTAGGTTTCCTTAAAGTCACTAAATATAGAAAGTATCGCAATCCATTGGGCTCGTGTGTTAGAGAGAGAACGCATGATTTTTGCCCAAAAATGGCGGAAGTTACCAGATTCTAGTAACTTTAATGTTAGGGATTGTTCCACCTGTTTGGAGATATCTGTATATATTTTTATAAAACATGACAGTACTATGAAGTTAGGTTATAAAAAATGACAGCTATTCAGATTTTGTCAATTTTTTTAAGTTGGCAGCAAATTTGCCCAAAAATGGCGGATGATTGCGGTACTTTCTATATCTAGTGACTTTAGGTTTCCTAACATATGATGTCCCCCTCAACCCTTTACGAACTCGCAGGGTTTCAGGGAAGCCAAGTGTCATGGTCCTGGGATAGATACTTTCCTCAGTTCCAAACCTGAAAACCGTTTGGCTCCCTTTCCCCCCATGGTATGATTAAACAAGGTAGATAATTTTAAGGAGGGGGTAGTGCAACTCAACTCAAAACATTGTAAAATATTTATTTCCATATATACATTAATACTTTTTTACAACAATAAATTATATTATTAAAACTTTTGTATAAAAAATAACAATCGTCTTGGCAAACCGGACGGGAACGCCCCCTTATGTATTATCCTTAAGGACGTCCTTCAGTATCGCGCTCGAGTTTCTGCTCTTGGCGAAATCGACAAACGTCGGCAACACCACTTCGCTTAAAATTAGTGGCGACTGGCTAGGAGGCGGCGTGCTCGACGCGCTGCTGCCGCTCGCCTCCGAGCGGTTGGACGCCAGTAGATTAGGTAGAACCTTCGGCCGCGATTCGTCCTCTAAAAATCTGACGAACGCGGCGGACAGCGACTGCTGGTTCTGGTCGTTAGCCGCCGCGTTCGAGCTCAAAATCGAGGCCAACCAGCCGGAATGTTGCTGTTTACTCAGCAAGACTTTCTCGTTCTCCTTCTTGTTAAAGTCTAGGACGGTCGCGATGATTTTTAAGATCTGCTTTTGATCGTTTGCGCTCGACGAGACATAACCTATGATTAGATTCTTGATCAAGCTCTTATCGATCTTGGTGTCGGCCTGAGCGTGAAGCTCCCTGTAGCTGCTATCTCTCACTTGCAATTTCTCCTGGAGCTTCGCCACTGCAAATCACAAAAATACGTTAGTTGTCCCCGGTACGGCCGCGCGGCTATCAAATAATAATACAAACTGACGCCGAGACGACTACGAAAACCAGCCTGTAAGTGTTACACAGGAACCGATCATTCTAAACAAACCAGTACCTGATGTAATACTCACAGCCTAAATTCCCTCTAGAGACATGCGCTCATGCTGCAAAAAAAAAACCTAAAAAAGTCAAAAAACAAAATTATCGGTACAAGACGGCACAAACGAGGCGACAAAAAAATGAGACAAAAACGTTGCAAAAGAATTGGTGAAGCTCTAACTGTATTCATTTTACCTCACTTAGTAAACTGAGGCGGAATTATAACTAACCTCACAGTTACCAAATGAGATTAAGAAAACACAGTCAAGCGAGTTGAGTGCGAGCGTGCGTGCGGATGCTACAAAAAAATTAACGCTGCGATATGCGAAATTGGTGCGTATTTGTTGTTGCGGTAATAAAAGACTGGGACTAGAAAGCGAAGGATAAAAAAACTGGCACTGCGCATTATTTATGACCAAAAATTAGCGCAGGTGTGGACGTCACAGTTTAAACTCAAGCTTGCAGTGACGCGAGACTCCAAAATTACAAAATTCAATTCTGAATCGTAAGTTAGAAGTTGGAGGTAGAAATGGGGGACGTGAGTCCACACTTTTCGCTTGGCTTTGACCATAAACAACTACGTCAAGATTCTGCGCAAACACATCAACTTTACTTACAAGAAAATGCAAAAAATGAAGTGAAATCTAATTTCAAACTACGATGATTGGTGTGAGGCGGTACGGTAGAACGTGTTAATATCAGTCGATACTCTGGGACTCGAAATACCCAGAATTACCAGCTGATATTTCACGTGCGACCATTCGACTACAAATTAAGTAAAAAAAACCAACGTTACTGCTCTCTCTCAAAGAGTTTCGTTTACCGAAATCGCTAATTATAATTAAAAGCGCGTGCTAACTTTACGCGTTTACGGTTGCGTTACCTTCCTCCTTCAGGGCGTTTATGTGTTTTTTAGATTTTTCCAGTTGGTCGGTGAGACGCGCGGCGGCCTGCAGGCCCTGCTTGCTCTCGTCGAGTTGCGCCCTTAGATTGCCGTTTTCTTCCCGCAGCGCGTCTTGGACCCTTTGTTCCAGCACTATTTGCCGACGAATTCTTTCCGTCTCGTTGAAGACGTCTTTCTCCTTCTCTGCAACGGATTGAACATATACAAACGTTATTTCGTTAAGGCTTTGAATATAAAATTAGGAAGAAGTCTAAGCCTGTACTTTCGCGTGGGTCTCTAAAAGTACCTTGAGCGATAGATGGAGCCACGTGAAAAGTACCTTTAGATTTATATGCACGCTTTCCGAAGGCAGTCACTGCTCTTCCTTACTACAGAGCGTTTTATATGTAGGACAAAGATAGCCTGAACTCTCCCACTTGCACTCATTGATTTGTTACCGTACTCTTATGTTGATAATAGGCGCGCGTACATAATTGAAAACGCTGCAAATACCAATTTAGACACAGAAAATTTCATAGAACAAAAATTGTAGACAATTAAATTTACTATAAAAAAGTCCGCGACGGCATATATCTATCTTTAATCGTTTAGCCTTACCAACCATTTAAAGTTGTACCTAGTGTCCTCGTTGGTTTCAATAATATCTTTGAACGCTTATCATATATTAATGGTTAAAGACACATATATGCCGTCGCGGACTTTTTTGTAGGAAATTAAATTCTCTACATTTTATTAGTTTTTCTGTACGAAGTTTCGTTTTCACAGCGTTTGAAAGTAAATGTTTGTACCTTTCGTTTTGTGACTGAATCTAAAATTCAAAGGTTGTGAGCAATTTGATTGTACGTGATAGGGTTTTGTGTGCTATTTAAGTTTTATCCTGTGCTTAAACCCCCTAGTTTTTAGGTTATTCAATATTTTCCACAAAACAATAATGAATTACATGTTTATAAACAGGATCGAGTAAGCAGTGATAATAGAAACCAAAAGAATTCCAGTAAGCAAGTGTCACAAGTAAATTATCTGCTGCAATTAATGTGCTCCCTATTTCGTAGTAAAATAAGATTAATAAAAAGGCGAATTTCGAACTAGTCTTTTTAAAAAATCTTATTTTACTAGGAAAAAATGAGTACCTACACTTGCAGCAAACAATTAATTTATGGCACTTGTTTACTACTTGGCATTCTTTGGTTTTTTATTATCACGGTTTACTTTTGTTTATAAACATGTAATTCATTAATGTGTAACTGTTTAGTGAAAAATATTGAATAATTTAAAAACTACGGGGTTCAGGCACAGGATATCCCTTCTAAGAATTGAAGAGCGCACCACAGACCATCGAATAGAGAAATAAAATAGTGGTAGTTCCATTTGAATAAAAATAGTTATAGCATTTTGAAATCTAGAAATTTTACAATTTTTTTGTAAACACTCTGTATCATTAAATTCAACTTCCTCATTACCAAAGTGTTGCCTTTTATTCAGATTAAAATTATTGATTTCTATTTCTTAACTTTAAAATCAAGGTCGCTACGATTTATGAAAGTGGGGCTGGTTTATAGAGAATTATTCGAAAAAAATTAATAATTTGGACTGCAGAGGTTAAAATGACATCGAATTAGCTAAAAATAAACATGCTGTTCCATTTAAAAAAATCAGCTGTGTATTGACACCGTAAACATGAGACACTCTGTACATCCAAAAATAATTTCTGTATATGCATAACATTCTGTATAATTGATATAAAACGTAAAAAACGAAGAAAGAATGGGAAAATTTTGCATTTGACTTCAATTATCTCGTTATCTATTGCTCTGAGAGAAAATGAAGAGAAATGAATTTGATTAGAATCGAATTTTCTATAAGATACAGTTGGTATGGAACATTCATTTTCAAAAGTTATTGTTTTTTTATGGAAAGATATAAAAAAAGTAATCCCGAAAATTAACAATCTGTTACTAAGCAAAATTCATCCTATCTTTTATATTATCCGTAGCTTGATAACGGAACAATACGGCAACCGATCACCCGATCATCGTAGATATCATAGTCATTGATTAATTTAAAATACAAATTAAAAAATCCATGCTTTGTCTTTCAAAGTGGGTGACTCCCAGATTCTCCCCCAATTCTTTCCGCTAGTGGAACCCTAAGCAAACCGTTTCCAACAATTGTCCCGATGATTCTTGCAAATCGATGGACTGTCAAAATTTTTTTTTCAAAATCCGAAGACTTTTGCTAGTTAACAAATGGAATAATTTCCGAAATATAACAAGAAATGTGACTCCATAATAGGCGAACAGAAACCTCTCGGAAAATGTACCTAAATTTAAAAAAAAATACGTCGAAATCCGTCCGTCAATTTGCAGAAATCATCGAGACAACTTTTGGAAAAGGTTACTTTGGGGTTCCACCATCTGTACAAAAATTTAGAACGCTATGAGAGTTATCCAATTTGTTTGTTTATTTAATCAATGGCTATGATACCTACGGTGATCGGGTTTGTCGTATTGTTTTGTTATCAAAAGAAGGGACCAAATACGGATTTTCAAAAAGATTGGATGAATTTTACTCAGTAATAACAGATTGTTAATTTTCGGAAATGCGTTTTTTTATATTTCTCCATAAAAAACAATAACAATTAAGAATGAACGTTCCATACTAAATGTATGGTCTACACAGACAATTCGATTCTAAACAAATTCACTTGAATACCTCACCGGAAAAAAAATGGAAAAGTTCATAAAAAATATCACTTCTCTTCATTTTTTCACTCGGCGAGATAATTGCAGTCAAATGCGAAAAAAAACATTTTCCCATTTTTTTCTTCGTTTTTTCTGTATAACAATATATTTCGAGAGTTTCCGGCCAGGGGATTAGATTTTCAAATTCAGCGGATTTTTTTACATAGAGTACATTTGGTCTTGTTGAGTGCTGAGTGTTGAGCCCAAACCATACTTTTGATGAATTATAGGGCTTTGCTTCGCGCCCTTCTGAGAGTGTATTATTAGTATGGGTAAAAATTACTGTGTAAAAAATATAGCAAAGAGCTCTTGGGTATGGCTATAGTATGTGCAAAACCAAATTAAACCTGGTGTTAGATTTGCTTTTATTCCAAGTGCATATGTATAAAATTTCAAAAATGCGTTCTATAATAGTGTGCGTTTATGGAAGAACACCATAGGTATTTTTATATGTCCCTAAGACAGTTTGAAAGATCGTGTGACAATATCCAAGGACTGTAAAAAATTTTTCACAGCATTTTTTTCTTTTGTTTTTTTTTATTTTAATATTCTTAACTTAACATATATTTTTTATATTCTTTATGTTTTCGAATAGTTTTTTTATTAACAATACATTGTTATTGGGGTAACCTATGTTCATAAATAAATAAATAAGTTGGCACTCTGCATGCGCAAAACCAAGTGCATATGTATCAAATGTCATTTAAATACATTTATAAATTAAAAAAAGTTTGCAATTCGGTTCATATATGGCCGAGATACCAAAAGAGCACTATGCATTTTGAATCGATTAGGCTCAACTTTTGCCATTGCTTTTGCATGGCTAAAGCTATGCCCATATTGAATTTCTGGCAATTCAGTTCATAACTCACGGAGATGTCAAAAGGGCCTTCCTTATTATACCTCAAGGAGCTCGATAATATGTGAATTGCACTAATAATAAAAATAAGAACATCATTTTTTTCCCATTTTCGCATATTTCCCTTGCGCTTTGAGCAGAATGTGAAAAAAATAACGACAGTTTCATTTTTTACAACGCTTCGATCATCCCAACCGGAACCCCCAAAAGCACCTGAAATTATAACAATATGTAGGTCAAGGGTTCGAGTCGTACCTACGCCAGATTCTTTTTTAACTAAAAAGTTTATTAAAAGTTCAAAATTAAGATGTGCGTACATTTTTTTACAAACGCTCAGAAAACAAAAAGAGATACAAAAAAAGTTATAAAAGATAAATTGTAGAGAATTTAATTTCCTACAAAAAAGTCCGCGATGGCATATATGTATCTTCAACCCTTAATATATGATAAGCAATCAAAGACTATGAATGCCAACGCAATCAAGATGCGCAACTTTAAATGGTTGATATGGCTAAACGATTAAAGATAGATATATGCCGTGTCGGACTTTTTTGTAGTACATTTAATTGTCTCTAATTTTTGTTCTATAAAATTTTTTGTATCCCAATTGGTATCGGCAGCGTTTTCATTTAAAGTGCGCGTGACTAGTATTTACGTACCAACAAAAGATTACAGTATTGAAATCTTCAGTGCAAACGCAATTACCTCTCCCCCGATTGTCACGGAACCACAAGTTCCCATTAGGCTAGACTTCTTCCTAATTTTATATTAAAAGGTTAAGGTGAATTGCGCAGCTCAACGGGCATTCAGATGTCACTAATCCAAAACAGAAGTCACCTTTGGTAAGGGATAGGCATCACCAAAATTCGCAAAATCGGTGGAGCATTAGGTGGCCCAAACGGCATTAAATTGGTACAAAATTAACAGTACTGTACTATTCCATAAAGTCACTAAATATAGAAAGTACCGCAATCCATTAGGCTCGTGCGTTAGAGAGAGAACGCATGATTTTTGCCTAAAAATGGCGGAAATTACCAGATTCTAGTAACTTTAATGTTAGGGATTGTTCCACCTGTTTGGAGATATCTGTATATATTTTTATAAAACATGACAGTACTATGAAGTTAGGTTATAAAAAATGACAGCTATTCAGATTTTATTAGTCAATTTTTTTAAGTTGGCAGCAAATTTGCCCAAAAATGGCGGATGATTGCGGTACTTTCTATATCTAGTGACTTTACTATTCCAATTTATAATGCAGTAGAACTACCGGTCACAGAGCAGGAGAGTGTTTTTAATAGCATTTAATGTAATAGCTAGAGGATTCCAAAAATTAAGCACAATTTCCCCAGAAAAAAAAAAGTGAAAAGGTCTGCGGAACTCTGTCAGTCACTTAGAAAGCTTTAGAAAGGACCAAAAGTGCTCTGCGAGGAAGATCTCTGGGGGTAACATTTTGTAGCTATGAAAATGCAACCTTTCAGTGTCAGTACGTGAAAATAATTAAAGCGCTTTCTTTCCATTATTTTTTGCTCAACATGTTCTCTTGATACAAAGGTCCTCATAGATTCTCCGGGTAGGCGAAGAAAATATCTTACCTTTCTGAAATTGCTCCAAGACAAGCTGCAGGTTCGTCAATGCGGCAACGTGCCTGTTGTTCTCATCCTCGATATCTGAAATTTTTACCCTCAGCTCGTCTCGCTGATTGCCGACGAGCTGCAGCTGCGTTTGCAGCGTCTCCACCTGCTGGTTGGCGCGAATATTCGCCGACGTGTAGACGTAATTCGAATTCTTCTCGCGCGCCTCGATCTCGTTGACCTTCGCCTGCATCTCCTTGTTCTTCTGTTCGGCCTGCACCAGCTCCTGGGTGTACATCTCCTCAACTTCGACGAGGTGCATGCGCAATCGTTCGAGCTCCTTAGTGAGCGCCGACGCGGACGATTGCTCGCCGACGATTTTTTTCACGTTCGCCTGCTCCTGGAGGAGATTTTGGGCCATGACCTCGCACTTCTCCCGCAGGAAATTGTTTTGGTCCGTTAACTTTTCGATTTCGCGATCTTTGTTGGCGATGAGCTCCGGTCCGGTTTCGGAGGCGAGCCGTTCGATCTCCGCGTGATATCGCACGTTTTCGTCGTGCTTCTGCGTGAGCAACTGGGCGAGTTCGTTGCGCGCCGCTGACGATTGTTCGAGCTGCGATTCCAAAAGCGCGACGTGGTTCTGCAGCTCTTCGCGCGTCGACCGCTCCTCCACGGCGGCAGTGTACTCCCGCTGTAAATGGTCGAGCTTCTCCTCGAGCATCCGCCTGGCCTCCTGCGAGCTTTGGAGCTCCTTCCCCATGGTGTCGATTTGCAGTTTCGCGCCGGTTTCGGTTATTTTGGCTCTTTGCAAACGCTCCGTGTAACTTTGAATTTCGTTCGCCTGCTCCTTGGTAAGCTCTTCCAGTGCTGACAACCGATCGCGTTGCTCGCTCACCACGGCTTCAAACTGTTCGACCTTATCTTCGCCAGTGCTTCGTTTCAATTCTTCATTTTCTTCCCTCACACTTTCCAAGGCGACGAACGCCTCATTACACTTGTACTCCATGTTTTCGTAATCCACCCTCGCCTTGTCCAAAGCTTGCTTCAGAGACTGTTTTTCTTCTTCCAAACGGCTACACTGGATCTTTAACTCTTGGTGGTCGGTCTTAGTTTCGCTAAGCTCCTGCCCGGTGATATTCAGTTGGCGCTTAATGTAGTCGAGTTCCGTTTGCACCTCCTCATTGGTCTCCTGCTTGGAGGTCTCCAAATCGGTTATAATCAACTCCATGTCTTCGATCTTCTTGTTCGCGTTCTCAAGCTGCGATTCCATCAGTAGCATGTTTTCCTCGTTCGTTTCGGAAATGGTCTGCAGCCGGCTGTTTTTGAAGTTCTCCAGCTCGAGAATGAGCAAGTCATTGTTCTTCATAAGCTCGTTGCACTCGGTCTCGTAGTCCTTAAGCGCTTGCGTCTTCGCGATCACCTCCTGACTGAGTATCTCGGAGTTTTGGAGAAGCTTTTCGATTTCGAAATTTTTCTCGTTGACCACCTTCGATTTCTCCCTAGTAATTCCGCAAATCTCCTCCTCGAGGGACTCGGTTTTCGATTTGAAGTCAATGAGGAGCTTTAGGAGATTTTCGACCTCGTTAGCGAACTCGACGATTTGCGGATCTTCGCCGGTGATAATTGAAGAAAGCGCGGACGCCGGATCGACGCTGGTGTACTTTTCCAAACACTCTGTGATTATTCCCAGATATTTGACGTGCCTTTTCGAATTTTCGACATTTTGGCAACGTTGAAATCTTTGCAACGATCGCTGCACCTCGGAAATACCGCGAACATCTTCGGTAAGTGACAAGAAGTCTTCCTTCACCTTCGCCAGCATGCTCCGTATGGCGTTTTTCTCCCCTTTAAATTTTTCCCACGTCCTCCGATCTGTCTCGCGAGAAATTCGGGTGGTGCCGCTCAACTTCGCCAGTAACTCCTCGTTCTCCTTCTCGACCTTACGGTAACTCTCCCTAATCGTGTGACACTCAGCTTGAAGCTTTGCCGAGTCCAAATCGCCCTCCCTGGCTTCGCCGTTCCTTATCAGCTCGATTTGCTTAGTTTTTTCCATATTTTCCGTCAGCACCTCCCCGTATTCCCTTTTTAACCTCTCGAAATCCGCCGACAGCTCGTCGTGCCTCTTCTGAAGGTTATCCCTTAGCGCGACCAATTCCGCCGTGGTCTGCTGATGATCAACGTCGAGCTGCTCCAGACTATGGACCAGCTCCTTTTTCTCATTTTCGAGAAGATCAACTTTGTTGCGCAGATCCTGGACGAGGGTGGTGTCGCGTTTACTGGTCGATTCGTTGCTGGAAGCGTCCCAAGACCAGTGGTTTTCATTCTGTGCCGCGTTTTGCTGGAAAGAAAGATATACATTATTACTACAGTCTGGGAGGCATAGCACCCCCCCCCCTTCCAGGAAGCCCCCTTCATCTCTTCTCCCCAGTTTTAATTAGGAGGTCTATTCGTTATTTAGGAGTATTCGTTCGACATAAAGTTATCTTATCTTTAACTCTGCCCCCCACCCACCCCCCGGTTCTACCGACAACTTTTTAATTTATTAATCAATATCAATGCAAACAAATGATGATCGATGAAATCCCCCTCCCCCCACCCCACCCGGAAAGGACCATTACTTTTAAAGAACGTCACTCTTATTCCAGGAGGAATACTCCTAGACCCCTCAATACTAATATATTGGATGGTTCTCGGGAGGGAGGGGGGGATACCACCAAGAGAAAAAAGATTCAATGGCCCTCTTTCGGAATAATGATGAGGGTACCCAGGTCTTAACTTTTTGGTACAAAAAAATAGAAAGGGGGGTATCTTCTGGGTAGCATTCCCTACCAGCCAGATTCCTTATACTGATTTATTGATGCTACATGTTTATTTTTCGGTTAAAGGCGTTTGAGAACGCCACTCCCATGATAAACTAGAAGAGGGGGTAGGGGTGGGGAGATTGAATCGTCCTTGTCTGGGAGAAAGAAAAATTCTAGTCTATCTCGCTCGAAATTTAAACAAAACTGTCACTAACATAATCCAAAATGGTCAATGGAAGGCGCTGTTCTTCAATATTGCCTCACTATTGAACCTTTATTTTCCTAAGAGGCATAAGGAAAGGCCAACGTGTTTCATTCCTCCGGCACCCCTGACTACAGGGATACCGGAGGCGGGCTGCTCAGGGCTTCCTGGCCCTCTTCAGCCAGAGAACGGGATTGTAAGGATGGGTAAAGTTAGGGATTGGAACGGAAGGAACGGAGTTAGGGTGCTGAGGGGGAGAGTACTGCTCCAGCATTCGCCTCGTAGATTTCAACATAATGCTAGCATTATGCGAAGCTACGTATGTCTGAGGAAAACCCCCTGACAAAACCCCAGACAGAGCAGTCGGCAGCGGGATTCGAACCCACAACCTTCCGAATAGCATCGGTGAGTGCATCCACTGCGCCCACGTGCCTCGGTAAGAGGCATAAGGCCATTATGTCCCTCAGCAAAGGGACGATTATATGACATCCCCCCCCTCTTTAAATATAAGGGTTTTATCCTGGGAGGTATTCCATACTCCCCAGACCCCCACCGGTACTAACTTTCTGTTGCGACCCCTAAACTGTTTGGAGGTACCGGGGGTCTAGGGGGTATGGAATATCCCCTAGGAAAGGAAGATTCTATGGCTCTCCTACAAAATTTCAATAAAAATAATGAGGTGTCTAAATGGGTATGAAATACCTCCCAGAAGAAAAAGGGTTAGACTCTCTTAAAAATAAGGGTTTTTCCCCTTACTCTGGTATGGTAGTAACTTTCTGTATAGCGATCTCTAAACATTTTGGAGATAAAGGTAGGAAGAGTAATGCCATTCGATGCTCTCAAAAATAAGGGATTTGTCTCGGGGTGCTTTCCATGCCCTACAGACTCCCCAGGCCTTAAATATTTTTGACGTGAAAGTAGCATTGAGAGGGCTGGGGGTATGGAATGCCCCCCAGAGGGAAAGAAGAAGCTCTCTCCAAATTTTCATAAAAGTGATGAGGTCTCATAAACGGGTATGGAGTGCCCCACAGAAGTGATTCGGTGCCCTCTCTTAAAAATAAGGGTAATTGTCCTGGGGGGTATTCCAGATCCTATTTTTATTTCATAAAGGGAACCTGACCCGGCAGCACCAAAAGGCCTGATACTAACTTTCTGTTATATGTTGCGGTCTCCAAACATTTTGGAGATAAAGATAGTAAAGCTCTCGAGGTAAATGCTACAGTATAGGGAGGTGTGGGGGGGGCTAACTCGACATCTCTTAAAAATAAAGGCTTCTTTCCTGGCGATATGCCACTGTCCCCCGACTCCCAGTACTATCTTTGTGTTCAAAACTGTTCAATTCCACAACAGCACAGAAAGTAGTACCAGAGGGTCCCTCGACCCCCCCCCCCTCCCCAGGAATGGAAAATTCTGTGGTCCTCCGAAATGTTTAAAAGATCGACGAGCTCTCTGAAGAGAATACTCCCCCCCCCCCAAGAGCGAAGAGTATTTCGATGCCCTTTCTTAAAATTACTAAAGGAATTTTTTGTTTCCGAGGTATTCCTTATCCCCAGTTACTACGTTCTGTCGTATTGAGGTTTCTAAACATTTTGGAAGTAAATGTAGTACCTAAAGGTATGGTAGTATGGAATACCTCCAGGAAAGAAAGATTATATGGCCCTCTCGAAAATTTTCATAAGTGATGAGGTTCCTAAACTGGTATGGAATACCCCCCAGAAGAGTAATTCGATGCTCCATCTTAAAATAACGGTTTTTTTCCTGAGATGTATTCCATACCTCCCAGACCCTCCGCTATTAACTTTCTGGGTTATGGTCGCTAAACATGTTAGAGGAAAAGGTAGTACCTGGGGATCTGGAATACTCCCCAGACTAAAGAAGTGTGATATAATCCCTGTCTTACAAATAAGGGTTTTTCCATATCCCCTAGACCCCTCGGTACTAACTTTGTGTTGTGTTGCGGTCTTTAAAGATAATGGAGGAAAAGGTAGTACTGGGTGATCTGGAATACTCCTCCCCCCCCCCCCTTTACGCAGGAAAGGAAAAATCTGTGGTCCTCCTTCGACATTTTTAAAAGATTGACGAGATTTCTGAGCAGGTATGGAATACCCCCAAAGAGAGAAGAGTGTTTCGATTCCCTTTCTTAAAATTACTTAAGGGGTTTGTTTCCGAGGGGTTCCTTATCCCCAGGTACTGCGTTCTGTCGTATTGAGGTTTCTAAACATTTTGGAAGTAAATGTAGTACCTAAAGGTATGGTGAGTATGGAATACCTCCAGGAAAGGAAGATTATATGGCCCCTCGGTACCAACTTTCTCTTGTGTTTTGCGGTCGAAGCATTTTGGGGGTAGGTGGTACCGGGGGGCCTGGAACACCCCCCAGGAAAGGAAGATTCTAGGTCCCTCTCGAAAATTTTCGTAAGTGATGAGCTTTCTAAACTGGTATGGAATACCCCCCAGAAGAGTAATTCGATGCCCTCTCTTAAAACAAGGTTTTTTCCTGGAGTGTAATTTTCATAAGAGTGATAAGGTCTCTAAACGGATATGGAATATCCCTAGAAGAGTATAATGCGATGCCCAATCGCTTAAGTTTTGTTCGTTTTTTGGTCCGTTGCTAATCTTTTCGAGGGGCGGTGGAGAGTGGGGGGGGGGGGCATTTTGGATATACGCATACCAGTGATGACGTCACGCTAGTAGTCTAATCTATTCTAATTGAACGCACCCGCACCCTACGAATGTGTTCGTTGCGGTTATACGCGTATGACTCTCAAGTTTTCACAACTTCCTAATGCCTTCGCATTCTCAAGTAATGGGCTTCATTTGCATATCCATTCCACTAATAATGACATTTTTTACGGGAGCGCCACAAAACGTTTTTGTTATCGAACACAAGAAAAATATTGAGGTTATTGGTTCAAATGCGCGCGCGCGCGCGCTCGAATACATTAAGACAACCGAAGTCGTTTTCGAACTACAATCGACCGTTTTGCAATGCAAATGAATAAACAAAAGGCTTATTATTTTCGTTTTTCCGGTAAAGTAGAAAATCTCCACGCGGTCGATTTGCATTAAATGCCCGGTCATTTGCAATTACAAAAAAAAGGGTGTCGTCTCTCATTCAGCCAAGGCTCGTCCGACTTTAAAGCGATAATGACTAAGTTATTTGCATAAATACAAATACTATTAAGTGTTAAAAGGTCATTTCTATGAAATTGTATTCAAATGCGAAGTTCAAACGAAAAAAAAACCGATGGGTGTAAGTAGTAGAAAATTGGGGAAAAACGTGTACATTTGGGCGCGACTAATTGATTTTTAATGTTTAATGGTTACGACGCGCTAGGGGGAGTTCGACCGATGCAAGGTACACGTACAGCTTTTACAAAAAAAAAGGCCATAATTATACATATTCATAAAATATGCGGGTCACAGGAAACCGGCATTGTCACCGACAATGCAGGTTAAATATTTGCCTCCTAAACCCTACCTTGTTTTTCAGTTACTCCTGGCTTGCCGGAGCACATTTTGCCGACCTGGTCGTTTTTCCGCTGCCTCAGCGTTTCTGGACTAGAAACAGCAGGTGTATTGTTGTATTTAAAAAAAAGACTGAAAACGTGCAAGCCAAGTGAAATTTATCACGGCTCGAGGAGTTTGTGGAAGTAATGCGGTTAATAAAATCGTAACAGGCCAATTTCCCACCGGAAACACCCGATATCTACGGATAACGGATTGCGATTAGGAGAATTGGAAATAATAATCGCAAGAACAAAAACGAAAACCGCATATCTGCCCTACAAATACGAAGTTAATATACTCGTTAAACGATAAGCTATCGAAGGAAGTACGGGATTAAATGACTTGAGTTTTTTTTTTATAAATTGGAAACGCTGAGCCATTCACTTCAGATAAACATTACAAAACTCCAAGAAGGATTTGTAGTCTCCTAGGCATTTTCCATGATAGGCCAAATTTAAACGCTGCATAGAACCTGCTCAACTTTTAAAGCTCGCCTCCTGATGGAAAGCACCTCGAAAGTTTCAAAAAGGTCTATATCCTAGGAAACCTTAGAAAGATTAAGCACATAGTAAAGAGAGTGCCAGAGTGGCGTTCCAAACGCTTTGCACATGCTTATAAATACGTTCCAGAACATTATGGTACTCAAAAAGTCTCTTGATCTATACTTTATTTCCGACACCACACGCTCAGTACCCGTCTCCCTAGTGGTGAATGTCAGTGAATTTATGCCGAAATTTCGCGATCTACCCTTAAATTTCCTACCGACAACCATTAGCCTGTCTCCATGGGATGAATTTGAGTGAATTTATGCCGAACTCGCCCTCGCCTCGCTCGGCATTGGCTATTGAGAGAAAGGGAAACGTTTCAAAAATGTGTAGGAAAGTTTAGAAATGTCAAAAATGTTTTATTCTATGTCAAATGTTTTGGAAATGTCGAACAAGTTTTTAAATTGTTTGGAACACGTGCAGAAAATTCAAAATACAGTTCAGAAATTTTTTTAAATGTCAAATGTTTTGGAAACGTCGAAGAAGTTTTTATATTGTTTGGAAAACGTGTCGGAAATTAAAAAAACGTGTCAGAAATGTGTAAGAAATTTTGGAAATGGCTAAACTGTTTTTTTAATATCATGTTTTGGAAATTTCAAACAAGTTTTGAAATTGTGTAGGAAATTTTGGAAATGTCAAATATGTTTTTTTTGTCAAATGTTTTGGAAATGTCAAACAAGTTTTTAAATTGTTTGAAAAATGTGCAGGCAATTCGAGAAAGTTTCAGAAATGTGTAGGACATTTTGGAAGTGTCAAAAATGTTATTTTTTTATGTCTAATGTTTTGGAAATGTCAAACAAGTTTTTAAATTGTTTGGAAAATGTGCAGGAAATTAAAGAAATATTTCAGAAATGCGTAGAAAATTTTGGAAATGTCAAAAATGTTACTTTTTTATGTCAAATGTTTTGGAAATGTCAAACTACATAGTTTTTAAATAGTTTGGAAAACGTGCAAGAAATGTGTAGGAAATTTTGGAAATGTCAAACAAGTTTTTAAATTGTTTGGAAAAAGTGCAGGAAATTAAAGAAACATTTCAGAAATGCGTAGAAAATTTTGGAAATGTCAAAAATGTTACTTTTTTATGTCAAATGTTTTGGAAATGTCAAACTACATAGTTTTTAAATAGTTTGGAAAACGTGCAAGAAATGTGTAGGAAATTTTGGAAATGTCAAAAATATTTTTGTTTAATGTCAAATGTTTTGGAAATGTCAAACAAGTTTTGAAATTGTTTAAGAAATGTGCAGGACATTCAAGGAACGTTTCAGAAATGTGTAGGAAAGTTTGGAAATGTCAAAATTGTTTTTTTTTAATGTCAAATGTTTTGGAAATGTCAAATAAGTTTTTAAATTGTTTGGAAAACGTGCAGGAAATGTGTGGGAAATTTTGGAAATGTCAAAAATGTTTTGTTTAATGTCAAATGTTTTGGAAATGTCAGACAAGTTTTGAAATTGTTTAGGAAATATGCAGGACATTCAAGGAACGTTTCAGAAATGTGAAGGAAAGTTTGGCAATGTCAAAAATGTTTTTGTTTAATGTCAAATGTTTTGGAAATGTCAAACAAGGAACGTTTTGAAATGTGTTTAAGAAATGTGCAGAACATTCAAGGAACATTTCAGAAATGTGTAGGAAGGTTTGGAAATGTCAAAAATGTTTTTGTTTAATGTCAAATGTTTTGGAAATGTCAAGCAAGTTTTAAAATTGTTTGGAAAACGTGCAGGAAATGTGTGGGAAATTTTGGAAATGTCAAAAATGTTTTTGTTTAATGTCTAATGTTTTGGAAATGTCAAGCAAGTTTTTTGGAAATGTCAAAAATGTTTTTGTTTAATGTCAAATGTTTTGGAAATGTCAAACAAGTTTTGAAATTGTTTAAGAAATGTGCAGAACATTCAAGGAACATTTCAGAAATGTGTAGGAAGGTTTGGAAATGTCAAAAATGTTTTTGTTTAATGTCAAATGTTTTGGAAATGTCAAGCAAGTTTTAAAATTGTTTGGAAAACGTGCAGGAAATGTGTGGGAAATTTTGGAAATGTCAAAAATGTTTTTGTTTAATGTCAAATGTTTTGGAAATGTCAAGCAAGTTTTGAAATTGTTTAAGAAATGTGCAGGACATTCAAGGAACGTTTCAGAAATGTGTAGGAAAGTTTGGAGATGTCAAAAATGTTTTTGTTTAATGTCAAATATTTTGGAAATGTCAAACAAGTTTTGAAATTGATTAAGAAATGTGTAGGAAATTCAAGAAACGTTTCAGAAATGTGTAGGAAATTTTGGAAACGGCAAAAATGTTTTTTTTTAATGTCAAATATTTTGGAAATGGCAAACAAGTTTTTAAATT
Source organism: Photinus pyralis (assembly GCF_008802855.1). Lineage (NCBI taxonomy): Eukaryota > Metazoa > Arthropoda > Insecta > Coleoptera > Lampyridae > Photinus > Photinus pyralis. Next base: position 10,303,737 of record NW_022170878.1, read on the forward strand.
GTTTTGGAAATGTGTAGGAACTATTAAGAATACATACAATACATATACCTATGATCCCACGAGCTTAATAAAGTTGTGGGGAAAATACGCTAATACTAATCACTTATTAATTTTTTTATTTTTTGTTTAATATTGACGCTAATACCAGGTGTTAAAAAATCAAAAAAAAACCTACCCACAAAGCTAAAAAAACCCTAGAATTATGGGCCCGTATTTTCCAATTCCGTATTTCTGTATTTTTTGGATAAAGTTGGGCGTATAGTCACAAAAGGGCACAACCACAAAGAAATTCTATCCCGAAAATGGTGGCGAAACAAAAAAAATCTGATTTAAGGAAAACCGTTCTTCTCATTCCTCATTTTAGAGTGGATTTTTTTAAAATGAACAAATGCTTCATTTTTTGAAAAAAATCTCGCAGACAAAATTTTTTAGTTTCACATGCTGTACATCAAAAAAAGTAGAAAAAATTCGACAACTGCAGCTCTGACGTTTCGAGGTCTTTCAACCACTTTCAGAATCTCCAACTTGAGAAAATTACGCGTCAAAATATGAGGTAAACGTTCAGAGCTGGTTATCTAAAGATGATGGTAATAAACCAATTAGCAAACAATGCGGCGCGGTTGTTTCTGTAGGCACTTTACGACGCGTTGCCTACAAACTTAATTTTGAAATTCGAAGTCAAAATTGACTGTACGCAAAGTATGAAATACGAAAAAGTTACGCGACGGGCACATGAAATACTTCGGAAAACATAGGCAGGAGTCAAAAATCAATCAGTTCCCGCCAATTTCAGATGATGATTTCTGAAAGGGGCAAAAAAATTTCAAAAATGTCCGATTGCCTTTCACTTCCGTTACTTTATTTATGAAATGACGGTAATTTTACGAGTCAGTTGTAATAAACAAATGCGCCAAGAAAAAAATTAGCGAACAATGACAAAATGGTCGAAGTATGAAAATGCGATAAAGAAGCACCTTTATCTTTTTACATGCCTGAGCGTTATCGCGAGCGCAATTAATAGAAAGACGCTTACCTGTAGTACATCGGGACGCCCTTTTTTTTGTTACAACTTGCGTCACGCGAGAATTCGAATTCGGCACACTAGCATTTTGGTGAAATCTACAAAAATGGTAAACGCGCCTAAACTCACGAGCAAAGCGGCACTCGTAGTGACTGTTGCATTCTTTCTAAGTCACTTACGCATAGCGTGCTATGGGCGCAGACGCGATGCTGATAAGAAATTGCTTAGTTTACGCTACTACACTTTCTTGCGACCGTTAATTCAAACACGTTTTTGTTGTACAGAGATGATGCAATTCAGCCTTTACCCACGCTTTTGCAACGTCGGCCGATTTCGAATTTGACCGCCAAAATGAAAATGGCACGTTTCGCGAGAGGCCACGCCCACCCACCTTTTCAAATATATCACAAGGACCGTTTTGTGTACCCAAAAAAAATACTTCCCACCATTTCCTCGATATCGCGCGCTGAACAAACATACCAACAGCGACGACGGCCATTTCCTTAGATAACGTTCCCTCTTAGCAAACAACGTGCGATGTACAAATAACGAGATTGAGGAAAAAAGCACATACCTGAATGCGACCGAAAGGCGCGAGGGTTGCAAAAACAAGGCGAAATTAAAGGAAATTCCCCTTATTTATAACGGCGGCGGTAAAAAACGTGGTTGCCAACGGCGACGGGCGATAGCTGCAAATTAATCCCCGGCTTGATTAAACAAAGGGGGGAAAAGTTCCAATATTAACAATATTTAAAAACTGGCTGACGCAAAACAAACAGCGCTATCAAAACCGTACGCAAACAGTTCGATATTTTTGGTCGACCAGCCTGTGCTGTGTTGCAAACCAAATCGAAGTAGTTAGTGTAGTTACTAGTGCCACAAGTACAACGGGACCAAGATTTTTCACAGTTCCTAATTATTTGTAACCCCCCAATTAAAATTTAGAAATTTGTTTGAAATAAACACTCAAAAAATCAGAGGGCTTCAATGGATTATGTTCTCCTGTTAGCCAAAGTAATTATACCAGTTTCCTCAAAGAAGATCAGAAGCACTTCTTCAAACATCACATTCTCCTAATACAAAAGTTTAAAAGATAATGTTTCTTAATCTTGGAAAGATTCATTATGTTCTCCTGGTAGCTAAAGAAAATTTGCAGTGCGTCATTAATAAATATTGCGTGAATTAAAAACAGACAACCCTCCTCAAAAATTAAATCTCCCGATACAAAAACGTCCTCATAGATTATGCTCCCCTGGTAGCTAAAGAACAGTTAATTACGAGAACGTTTGGAGGCAAGTATCACCGGGGGGTTCTATAAAACCGGTTATTAACGACCCCCCCGGTGATACCATCTGCCTCAAAACGTTCAGGGCCCTAGACTCCTTTCCCAAAATCATGGTTTAGACTGAACAATATACAAACAGGGGTCTGAAGAACAATTCCCTACAACTGTCATAAAACCTTGCGTATAGTGGGGGTATTATAGACCCCCCGTGAAATACCATCTGCCTCAAAACGTTCAGCTCCAAGGACTCTTTGCAAAAATCATGGTTCAGGAATGAACAATAACAGGGGGTCTGAAGATGAATCAAATTTGCCCTACAAACTGGTCAAAAACTTCGTATATGTGAGGGTAATTATAGACCCCGCCGTGATTAACATCTGCCTCAACAACGTTCAGCCAAGGACCCTTCCAAGAATAATCATGGTTACGGAATGAACAATAACATAACAGGGGGGTCTGAATGAGAAAAATTATCCATACAACTGTCATAAAAACCTTCCGTGATATGTGGGGTTATTATAGACCCCCCGTGATACCACATCTGCCTCAAAAGTCAGCCTAAAGACATCTTTTCGAAAAATCATGGGTTAGGATATGAACAATATCAAAGCCGGGGAAAATCTGGACATACCTCCCCAGTAAAGAGAACGAAAATTTTCCCCTCCTAAAAAAAAGGTCATAAAAACCTTCGTATACTGGGGGTTATTACAGACCCCCGGTGAACATTTCCTGCCTCAAAACGTTCAGGAGTCCAAGGACTCTTTCCAAAAAATCATGGTTAGAATGAACAATAACAAACCAGGGGGGTCTGAAGAGAACATAATTTTCCCTAAGCTGTCATAAAGACCTTCGTATAGCTGGGGGTTATATAGACCGCCCGGTGATACCATCTGCTTCAAAACGTTCAACCCTAAGGACTCTTCCAAAAAATCAATGGTTTAGGAATGAACCAATATCAAGACCGGGGTCCGAATACCCCCGCAGGTAAAAAGAGAACAAATTTCCTACGAGTGTCAATAATAACCCTTCGTAATAGTGGGGTTATATAGACCCCCGGGATACCATCTGCCTCAAAACGTTCAGTCCTAAGGACCTCGTTCCAAAATCCTGTTTAGAATGGAACAATACAAACAGGAGGTCTGAAGAAACAAATTTCCTACAACTGGTCATAAAACCGTCGTATATGGGGGTTTATTATAGACCCCCCGGTGATACCATCTGCCTCAAAACGTTCCAGCCCTAAAGACTCTTTCGAAAAATCATGGTTTAGGAAATGAACAATATCAACCCGGGGTCTGGAATAACCGCTCCAGGTAAAGAGAAAAATTTCCCTATAACTGTCAATAAAAACCTTCTTATACTGGGGTATTACAGACCCGCCTGTATACCATCTGCCTCAAAAACGTTCAAGTCCTAAGGACTCCTTTCCCAAAAATCATGTTTAAGGAATGAAAATAACAAACAGGGGGGTCCTAAGAGAACAAATTTCCCTACAACTGTCATAAAACCTACCATACTGGGGGTTATTATAGACCCCCCGGTAATACCATCTGCCTCAAAACGTTCAGCCCTAAGGACTCTTTCCAAAAATCATGGTTTAGGAATGAACAATATCAAACCGGGGGGTCTAGAATACCCCTCAAGTAAGAGAGAAAAAATGTCCCTGCAACTGTCATAAAACCTTCATATACTGGGGGTTATTGTACAACCCCCGCTGATACACTCTGACCTCAAACGTTCAGCCTAAGACTCCTTTCCAAGAATACATGTTTGGATGAACATACAACAGGGGTTTGAAGAGAACAAATTCCCTAAACTGTCAATAAAACCTTCGGATGTGGGCGATTATTATAACCCCCGGTATACCATCTGCCTCAAAACGCTTAGCCTAAAGTGAGACTCTTGCGAAAAAAATCATGGTTTAGGAATGAACATATGCAACCGGGGGTCTGGCGAATACCTCCCCAGCGTGATAAAGGGAACAAATTTCCTATAAACTGATTCTAAACCTTGTATACTGACGGGTTATTACAGACCCCCTGGTGATACATCTGGCTCAAACGTTCAGTCTAGGACTCTTTCCAAATTCATGGCTTTAGAGATTGAACAAATAAACAAACGGGGGGTCTGCAAGAGGAACACAATTTACCCTACAACTGTCATAAACCTTCGTATGTGGGGGTTTATTATAGACCCCCCGGTGATACCATCTGCCTCAGAACGGTCACCCTAAGTACTCTTTCCAAAATCATTGGTTTAAGGAAAGACATATCAAACGGGGGTGTCTGATACCCCCATAAAAAGAGAACAATTTCTACAATGCATAAACTGTCGTATAGTGGGGTTATTATAGCCCCGGTGTACCATCTGCTCAAACGTTCAGTCCGTAAGGGACTCTTTCCAAAATCATGATTTTAAGGACATGAACATAACAGACAGGGGGGTCTGAAGAGAACAAAATTTTCACTACAATGTCATAAACCCTTACTATGTGGGGGGTATATATAGACCCGGTGATACTGCCTCAACGTTCGTTCTTAAGGACTTTCAAAATCAGGTTTAGGAAAGACAATAAAAAACAGGAGGTCTGAAGGAACAAAATTTCCCTACACCTGTCATAAAACCTTCGTGATTGGGGTCATTATAAGCCCGGTGATACCATCTGCCACAAAACGTTCAGCCCTAAGGACTCTTTCCAAAAATCATGGTTTAGGAATGAACAATATCAAACCGAGGGGTCTAGAGTACCCCCCAGATAAAAGAGACCAAATTTCCCTACAACTGTCATAAAACCTTCGTATAGTGGGGGTTATTATAGACCCCCCCGGTGATACCATCTGCCACAAAACGTTCAGCCCTAAGGACTCTTTCCAAAAATCATGGTTTAGGAATGAACAATATCAAACCGAGGGGTCTAGAGTACCCCCCAGATAAAAGAGACCAAATTTCCCTACAACTGTCATAAAACCTTCGTATAGTGGGGGTTATTATAGACCCCCCCGTGATACCATCTGCCTGAAAACGTTCAGTCCTAAGGAGTCTTTCCAAAAATCATGGTTTAGGAATGAACAATATCAAACCGGGGTGTCTGGAATACAAAGAACAAATTTCCCTACAACTGAAGCATGTTAACGGCTAAGTTTTACATATATTACTAATGCGCATAAGACAGTATTTACATTATAAATTAAGACGGAGAGAGGATCTTTTTTGTTTACCAGTCTTTCATCACCATTAATGAATTTTAAGGGCCGTAAACATCAGTTTTCGCATCTATCTGGTGCTTTTAATGACAGTTAGGGTGGCGGGTCGCCGTGGCCCCCCTGCCCCGTGAATCCTTAATCCGACAAGCCCAATGTGTCTATTATTGGCATTACGAATTCGAAGAACTGTACATTTGTGTTTGTCGAACGCGATAAACGCTCGCCTTATCTCCGAATATGCAAATATTGGTACTGTTAATGCCTCGCTTTACGAAGTTTACAAAACACTCTACCTGCCTGGAGCCCAATTAAAATTAGCGCCAATAAACCGACCCAAAAGCTGCACGATAAGCGGACCACTCACCCTCACGTTGCAGTCGTTAATTTCGAAGTCTTTCCTCGGATCGTTCTCTGCGAACAGAAAATTCGAGGTTATGTTTGTGACGGATCGTTAAGGGCGCCTTTCGCCTTTGCACGTTGAGCGACTTTCGCACTTAACGCCGTAGCGCGAAAAGGTCGATCGTACCTGAATTGCCGACGATGCCTTCGGCCAAAACGCCACTCGCCAAATTCGTGAGTTGCCCCTTTATCGTATTCAAACTTTCGTTGAAGTTTAGCCAGGACATTTTCGCACGTTACGGGAACAAAATCGATTAGTATTTTTCGCGATTTTTGCAGGAATTCATTATTTTTTTTGCACTGAAATTTTGTATGCCAACACAACACCTAAATGTTTTTACTACGGCGCAGTGGCGGGGGTTAACCCGATCACGGACTGGGGCCTAATTCGAAGTTTCCGTTCTGATTTTTCGATCTGTGCATTACGCATTCGTAATTTGAGCATTTTCGCATACAAAAGTTCGTGTTTTAACAACTTTTGAGTTGTTGAACTATTTGGCAGTGGACAAGTCGCGAGTGTTACGCCACTGCAATATTTACACTTTCAATTTTCTAGTTTGACGTTTGGCGGAAGTAAAGATTGAGTATACCGTTTGACCTGAAAACATCCTTTTGGGTTTAAAAGAAATCAAAGTTACTTTCCGTCGAGTAGATATACAGAGTGATTTCTCATATCAAATTTTCAAAGGAAGACGTAAAGGAGGTCTTCTGGCGTGATACTTTCTTCGGGAGAAATAACGAATACTTCCTAGAAAAAAGATAATTCAATGATTCGAAGCATCGGGGGGTATAAACCCCCCAGAAAAAACAATTTCTTTAAAAATAATAATAAATGTCCTCCAGAAAAGGACGCTTCGATGGTACCTCCGTAGATCCCTCGCTGAAATGATCTCCCTCTATTTGAGAACCCCCTTATTTTGTTTCCTGGGAGGTACCCCCCAGATCCTCCGTTGTAACGGCGCTTAGTACTCTCATGATTTTTTTTCTTGAAGAGCCATACTCCCTAAAAAAGATAGTTCGGGAGTTTTCCCTCTAAAATGTTAGGTAGCTGAAGAATGTCGGTGGAAAATGCAGTACCGGTGGGTCTGGGGGGGAGGGGGTCATACCCCTCAGGAAGAAAAGAGGTGCGATGACCTCGATGGTACCCCACAGACCTCTCGGCGGATTTTCCCCCCCCCCTCCCGCGGTTTTTTTGGAGAGACATCGATTACTCCCTAGGAAAAGATAATTCAGTGGTTCTCACTCCAAAATAATGTACAGTGAAGGGTGTGAAAATGGACCACCGAGGGTCTGCCCCCTACCCTCGGGAAAAAAAAAGATGCGATGGCTTTTCTCTACAAGCAATGAGAGCAAAAGCGCCATAGGGGTGGGGTAAAATTAAATATTTTCCAGAAAAGTACACTCCCAAGGTACCCCATAGATCTCTCGGTGGATTTCTCCGCCCCTATTTGAGAACCATAACCTTTTTTTCCTGGGATTATTTTAAGGTATCCCTCGGTACTGCCGCCCTTGGTACTCTCATGATCATTTCTTTTTTGGAGCGACATCGAATATTCGCTAGGAAAAGATAATTCGGTGGTTGGTATTGAAGGGTGTAAATGTGTTCGTGGGAAATAAAGCACTGGGGGGTCTGGGAGTATGGAAAGACAGGCGCAATGGTTTTTCTTGAGAGGAAAAGGTCATAGAGGGGTGGGGTAGAATTGAGTATCCTGCAGAAAAGGACACTTTAATGATACCCTACAGACCCCTCAGTGAATTTCTCTATCTTTATTTGAGAACCTCCTTCCTTTTTTCCCTAGGAGTTATTCAGGTCCCCGGTGCTGCAACGCTTGGTAATCTAATGATCATTTTTAGCGCATTTTTTAAGAATTAAAAAAAATGTGCTATTGTTTGCGTTTTGTCCGTCCGGACCCACTTCTACAGTTTTGAACTACTTCTAGGACTAGGAGAATGGTCCTACAGTCCTGGAATTTTTTGCAGTAGGTAGCCTACACCTTGAAGGTGTGCCAGACGGCCATCAAATTTCGCTGTCTAAAAGGCCCCCCCCCCCCCTCGAATTATTTCCGAGATACTGTTTTGAGAAGTAAAACTTTTACATTACGACAACCAATTTTGGCCTCAGATTTTGCATACGCATTGCTTTAGTGGTGCCAAGTTAAACTTTGAAAATGGGGGCGGGGGGCAGTTCATACCCTTTCATTGTGTTTTAAGAAAGGTCTCATCGAAATAACTCTCGGTTTGTACAAACTATTCCCGTGCGACCTTTTTTCGATATTCAGCGATCTGGGGGGGGGGGTTAAAAAATGAATTTTATCTCTCATTGTATTCTAATTAAAGATCTCAACGAAAGGAACCGTTTTCTACCAACTACTGCCCTTCTTTCTGTCCTCTGTCCTCTTATCAAAGCAGGGGGGAGTGGAACTAGTTTTATCCTTCATGGTACTCTAATGAAAGGTCTCAATGAAAGGAATTAATTTCTACAAACGATAGCCCTCCTTCTCGACCTCTTATCGTGATCGGGTATATTCCCTTATACCTCAAGAACGGACTGTCGGAAGAGGGTACTCACAAAGGGCGATTGAGACGTCTGCAAGGAATATATCCATTGGTGATGTCAAAACAAAAGCTATTTCGGTTAAAAAAATGCGCTTTATCTGCACAATGTGCACAATTTGTACTTGTTTTGAATTGACATCGTAAGACTCCAGGAAAAGATCATTCGGTGGTTGGTAGAGAAGGGTGTAAATGTGTCAGTGGAAAACACAGCACCGGTGTTCTGGGGGGCATTTCTGGTGGGTGATACCCCTCCTATCCGGAAATACAGGTGCGATGATTTTTCTTTAGAAATAATGAGAGGAAAATCTCATACAAGCGTGGGGTAGAATTGTGTATCCTCCATAAAAGGACACTTCTATGGTACCTTGCAGACCCCCGATGAATTCCTCCCCCTTTATTTGAGAACCCTTTCCTTCTTTTCCTGTGCTAGGGCACTTTTCGTACTGTCGTGATCATTTTTCTTGGAAAGTCGTCGAATACGTCCTAGGAAAATGTTCTCCCTCCAAAATGCTGAGTAATTAAGGGTCTAAATGTGTTGATGGAAAATGCAACGAGGGGGTCTATGGAATACCCCCCAGGAAAAAAACAAGTGTGATGACATTTTTTTTGTGTTCCATAACCCCCACTTCGCCGGTACTACGACACTTGAATTTCTCTCCTCAAATACTCCCTAGGAAAAGATCCCCCCCCCCCCAAGGAAAAGGTGAGATGACTTGTCCTTGGAAAAAAAGAAAGAAAAGCGGCATAGGGATGGGATAAGGAAAAGTACACCGTAATGGTACTCCATAGCCATCTCGGTGAATTCCCCCCCCCCCCTCCATTTGAGAACCCTTTTTCTTTTTCCTGGGTTGCATTCCATACCCCCCAGACCCACCGGTGCTAAGAGCGCTTGATACTCATCATTTTATTGGGGAGACATCGAATACCCCCCCCCCCTCCGCCGAAAGACAAATGCGATGATTTTTCTTTAGAAATAATGACACTGCAGTGGTACTCCACAGATCCCTCGGTGAAATTCTCCCCCTGAATCTGAGAGCACCCTTCCTTCACGGGGTGTACTCCATACCCAGACCCCCCGGTGCGACGTTATTCTCATCTCTCTCTACGTGATCGTAGGTGGACCGTCAGCGTCACACCTTCATCTTTCATGATATTGGGAGGGGGTGAGAGCCATATACCAGGCCCCTTCTTTGAAAGATCCATCAATACACATTCCGTAACGCCGCCTACTGTAGTTATACGTTTGGCGGAATTAAACATTGAGTACAGCTTTAAGTTGCAAGGCATCAAAGTTACTTTCCACAGGAATATGTATATACAGGGTGATTCGTCGTTAAGTGCAGTAAACATGTCCCTGATAAATATTTGTCGAATTTGTTTAGATAACAGCGTAGAATTAAGAAATATCTTCGAAGAACGAGTTAACAATAGAAGCCTTTCGGCCCTTTTATCCGAATTTGCCGTAGTCGAGGTGAGTGTGGCTTTCGACCGAGAGCTCGTCTTAAAATCACTTGCAGGTATCTCAAGGCGATGGGCTTCCTTCGACGATTTGCGGCGCTTGCAACGAGAAACTCATGACCGCCTTGGATCTGCGACAGCAAATCATCAAATCCGATAAACAGCTTCGTACGGAGGTGATCGTTAAAAGCGAGATTAAAATTGAGGACGGTGACAATTTGGAAATCGTGACGGTGGACGTGCCCGCGATTCCGGTGGAGACGGAGGAGGTCAAAGTGAAAGCTAAAAGGCTGAGGTACTACTGCGCTGAGTGCGATAAGTGCTTCTCGCGACGCGCTTACTTCATCGCACACAATCGCAAACACACGGGAGAAGTGGGTGACGCAACACCCAACGTTTGCGACATATGCAACAAGAGGTTTGCGTTGCCGTGGCTGTTAAAGCTCCACACGCGAATACATACGGGCGTTAAACCGTGCGTGTGCAAGACGTGCGGTCGGACATTTCGATTTCCCAGCGCCCTGACCATTCACAAACGAATTCACACAGGAGAAAAGCCATACAAGTGCACCGTATGCGACAAGAGCTTCACGCAGAGCGGCGGTTTACAAGCTCATTTACCGGTGCATACAGGCGAGAGAGCATTCATGTGCGAAATTTGCAGCGTCACCTTCACCTCCTTTACCACCCTCAGAAAGCACCACCTCGGCAAGCACAAGGCGGGCAAAGGCAAGTACGGCTGCCCGACTTGCGAGAAGCGCTTCAACACCTCCACCATCTTGAAAAATCACCTCAAAACGCACACGGGCGAGAAACCCTTCTCCTGCTCGGTGTGCACGAAACGGTTTACCGAACGCGGTTCGCTGAAGCTGCACATGCGAATACACGAGGGCGTGAAGCCGTACTCGTGCAAGATCTGCGGCAAGCGCTTTACCCAGTCGAGCTGTCTGGTGAGACACATGCGGGTGCACTCCGGCGAGAGGCCCTATCCGTGCACCGCATGCCCGGAACGTTTCATGTATTCGCATCACCTTCTTAAGCACATGAAGATTCGTCATCAACAGGAGAGCAGTCCCACTGTGGCGACCTAAGCTTCCCCTTTTGTTTAAAAAACTCTAGAAATCCTTTGTCGCTAATTGATATTTTTATAATAACAAATATTGTTCAATTAACAAATCCGCATGTGGAAGAAGAACAGAAGTGGTCCCGATATACTGCCATGGGCAACTCCACGATTTGAAATTTTTGCTATAAGTGCGAGTCTCCTCGTCACTTTGTTGTAGGTCATAAAGAAATTAAAGATTTTGAAGAATAATTTAGTATTAAATATATCGAGATGGTGTTAAATTACAGCTATGCCCTAGGTATTCGAATACCTTGAACGAGGAGCGAGTTACCTACTCCGGGGGCGAGGTTGTGCTAACAAAAACTCTACGGTTTAGAATCTATGTGCGATATATCAGTTGTGATATTTTGTCGTTTGATTTGACCATCAAGGTCATATAATTCTCCATCTTTCTTTTTAGACTATTTAAATAACGATGATAATGCAGCCACATTCAAAATGCGAATTGTACTATTATGCCATTTAATTGTTTTATTATTGTGTCCTTTCTCTGCTGTACTTCAGGTCTTAACCTGGGGGTTAATACACTAGTCACCTAAAGGTTTCTTAAAAACCTACTAGTTGAAAGTAGGACAAGGTGAAGTTCAAAGGTCACAAGCCACGTGACTGTGACCTTGGAAAGTAGGTCAAGATGAAACCAAAGGGTATTAGTTTTCAAAGACCAGTGGCCTCATTTTTTATCGCCTTAATTAGTGAAGGGGAGTAGCGACTATAAAGCCCCCACACTCGTGCGCATATTGAATAGTATTAATTATGCAATGGATAGTGAGCACTCGTCACCAAAGCAAGCGATAGCCATATAGGGATAATAAGGCTATCCTAACTCAACCCTATGGAAAATTCCATAGGGCGAAATTTGGCTGCCGTCAAAGTTATCTCGCTCTTCTCCTAACGAGGACTTTCAAAACTAAATAAAACGTCTCAAAGGTTAACGATGAGGTGATTTTTGAAATGAAGTCAGTGTAAAGTTCAAAGGTTGCTCGCCGTTCAAAGTCCAAAGGTTGCTCACCGTTCAAAGTCCAAACATTTCTGGCCCCTCCTTTCGGGTTGATTAAAAAGGAAATAACAGTACTGGTTAAAAGTCGCTCACCGTCTGTTTCGCAGCTGGAGGTTAAATTAAGGCCGCTTGACATGGAGCAATTACTACGACGCAAGAACTGCAGAAAGAATGGCAAGGTCAAATCCTTGCCATGCAATAAAGCATTTGCATGGTATTTGACATGCGTGCAATTCTATTTCAATGCCACATTGTCTGCCAACAGAAGAAACAGATGGATTTGTCAACAAAGTAGTTAACCTCCAAATTTTGAAAATTAAATTTTGGAGTTGCTGCAGAAACGTGAAAAATTTTACAAGAATTAAATAAGGAGTAATAAAAACAAGTAATGGAGTGCGTCTCTCAGCATCATAGTTGCCGCCGCTGTGATTTTAACTAGGGTTGCGTGACACAAAAACAATAGATTTATCCTAGAATGCACGATTCATCAAGAAAAATAGCACCGGTCCTATAAAAATTGTCATGCAAGTCGCTTGCAGCAATTGGATCAGCTGGCTTTTAAACTGCGCATGCTTTCGCAATTTTTCTTGCAACCTTGCATGCAATTGCAATTTTTATGCTCCATGTCAAGCGGCTTTAACAAGTAGATTTGAAGGTTCCACTCTGCATATACAACTTACGACGATACATACATTTGTGAGAGTTGGCAACCATGCAATTTCTAGGTGGGGAAAAGCTGCCTGCGCCACCTAGAAAGCACGAACCGGGTTTCGTTTGGCATCTTGTCTTGAATGGCGGTCGTCAACGCATCGCTCCATAAATGATTGTTGTTATTTTGTGTTATTTAATGTAGGTAGAAATTTTTGCATTTCGTTATTTGTGTTTTGTATGCCGCATTTTATATTTGTTGTGTGTTTGAGTCTCTGTTTTTGAAGTTTACTTGATTTAACCGCAATGCAGAATCATATGTGTGATACCGTTATGCTATTGTTTGTAATTGTTTACATTTTTGGTGTAATGTTTGCTTAATTTATGTTTATTGATGTTGATTACTTGGTCTTGTCCCTGAAGTTACATTCATATAAGTTTTGATCTTTTTATTTTAATATGTGGAAGTTGCTAATTCGTTTAATGTATGTACTGACTTGTTGTTTGTTACTAACAATTTTCTCCGTGAATGAAGCAGTCACGGGAGGTGGAAAAAGAAACTGTAGTCTATAATTATGTGTTAGAGCACCTAATTCCGTGCACTGTCTTCGACATCCAATTGTAGGTTCGAAACCCCGAAACCAGGGGCGGACTACCCATCTTGCAGGAGCGAGATTACGCTAATCAAAGCTCTTCAGTTTAGAATCTATGTGCGTTAAATGAGTGGCGATTCAATAATTTCCACATATTTTGTTTTTAGTCAAATTTGCCTACAAGGCCATGTAGTTCTCCATCTTGCTTTCAACAAAAGGACTTTATTGCACCAAAGATGAGTCACATCCTGTACTTTTAACCCTTTCTCAGAATCTTGGTACCTGCTCCTACCTGACCCATTGTCCCCAAAAACTTGCTTTAACTTTGAGTGTAACCAACTTTGTGTATATGCATTTACTATCTTTGGTAACTACTGCTTAAACTTTTACAAAATATTTTGTTAATTAACTTTTGGACTGTTTTAATCAAACTGCAAGGTTTTTCTTACGTCGTACTCTTTTTACCCTTGGCAGTGACTTTTGCGAGAGTACGACACTTTGCTTGCTTTGTTTATATTAATGTACATCAACTAAATTTCCGTACTTTCACAACCTTAATAATTACGATCATTATTAAACAAACTGTTCACAATTTCAGTGTTTTATTTAACGTTCCTTCCCTACTGTGCTTCAGGTCAAAGCGTTATCTATAACTAACGTAAGGGGGCCCTGCCTTAGATGTTTTATCACGTGCCACTTTTTAAATTTAAGCGGGATCTTGTTTAGTTTTGGAGGGAATAGTCATTCGGGTGGCCATTTTTTTTAAACGTTGCCGGGTTTATTTTATTTCCGTGTTCTTGTAGTGTGAAGTTAGCGTAGAACCTGGGGGGTTAAGTACACTACAAGATCAAAGTTGAAAGGTGAATTCAGATTTGTTTAATTCAAATGGTCGTTTTTTAAATTGAGGGTCAGTTCAATGACATTATTAAAATACAAAACGCATCTGCCTACATAGCTCACTCGGCGCAGCTGCCGGAACCGAACGTATGTCCTATCCAAGAAAACATTGACTGATAGAGGCGGTATGTAGTTTACTGGGTGCGCGAGATGAGGCGGCGCAGCCGCCGAAATCGAGCATATGTCCCATTGAACAAAACATTGATAGACGGTATGTAATCCACTGGGTGCGTGAGGTGCCGCGGAAACCGAATGTATGCCCCATCCGAGGAAACATTGACTGATAGAGGCGGATTGTAGTTTACTGGGTGTGCGAGATGAGGCGGCGCAGCCGCCGAAACCGACCGTATGTTCCAAACAAGAAACATTGACTGATAGGAGGCTAATCTGCGTTATTTTGAAACAATTTATTTAATTATAGGTGAGTTTATGTAACAAATATTGATGCATTTAATAATCGTAATGTCTTCTTTTTTCGACTTCCGGTTTAGCAAAAAATTGCCCTCAGTTTTTGGTTTTAAATGCAAGACCCTGTACTTTTTATTGTTATCGAACGCAGAATAAAAAATGAAAAAAGGTTTTCGCCTTCCTGTACTTCCCGAAAGGTCATATTACGGACTATTTATGTGTACAGGGTGTCCTTTTAATAAAGGTCACATACCATCTCTATGGAACCATTAATTATACCGCTTGGGGAAAAAGATTTTGTTAACAATACAAAAGAAATCGTTAGAAATTACTTTCACGTTTCTAAGTTTGCCGCTAGAGGGCGTACGATCTTGTTTAGTTTTAGAGGGAATAGTCATTCGAATGGCCACTTTTAAACGTTGCCGGGTTTATTTTATTTCCGTGTTCTTGTAGTGTGAAGTTAGCGTAGAACCTGGGGGTTATAAGTACACTACAAGATCAAAGTTGAAAGGTGAATTCAGATTTGTTTAATGCAAATGATCGTTTTCTAAATTGAGGGTCAGTTCAATGACATTATTAAAATACAAAACGCATCTGCCTACATGGCTCACTCAGTCGGCGTTTTGTACGTTCGTTAATGAAAAATGGAGTTGAAGTTATTATAAGCAATGAAGCGGATAATGGTAGATAAGAGCGATTTTAAGAAAAACTGAAAATGTTTAATACCTGCTTCCGTTGCGATTCTAGAAACGGTTCAAAAAAGACGATGGTCTGAATATCTTCGACAAGCACGTTTATTCTAAGCATCGTAATGAGGGAAAAAATGCATATTTAAAACATTTGGAAACAAACGCTATAGAGATGTAAACTTTTTGAGGCGAGCAACCCTTGACCTTTACACCAATCTTTGGACTTTGAACGGTGAGCAACCTTTGAACGGCGAGCAACTAGTGGACTTTGAACGGCGACCAACCTTTTGACTTTGAACGGCGAGCAACCTTTGAACTTTACACAGACTTAATTAAAAAGATCACCACATTGTTATCCTTTGAGATCTCTTAGTTTTTTTAAATCCTCGGCGTATTTGATGGGCATGAAAGCAGGGGCTTCACAATCGCTACTCCCTTTCATTGTTATTTTGAACTGGCGATCCACATAAAATGAGGTGGTTGATGAATAAAATCAACCCGGACGCGTTTAAAAATGGTTAGTCCCCCCCAAAGTGCTAACCAGAAGGTGATACCATTCCTTTGGTTGAGCAGGAATGGTTCTAGGTTTGGACTAACCTTGAAAGGTTAAACTTTTGAATATCTGTATTAGGAGTGCAAGAGGAATACTTACACCATCTATCATTTCTATGCTCCTAATATGACTAATGATGCAGAACTCTCCTTGCGTTTGTACATTTTTGATACAATCAGTTTGCGAGTATCGGGAGAGCACGTCGAGTCGTCCAATCCTTTTACACTATCTTGCCATTTTTATGTCCCTGATACATTTACTAAAAAAATGTGTCTTTTTTGCGCTTGAAGGACTTGTACTACCAGGAGCACATGGGGGATTAATTTTCTCGCTCATCTTTATTATAATTTTTAAATATTAGTAACAAATATAGTTTTATTTCAATAATGAATATTAGCAGAAAATGAAAGTTTCAGAAATCGATTTTAAACGAAGGGCGGTCTATCGGGATTCGGCGCGAACTTAGAGGTTGAATAAGTTAGTCCGTATACTCCCACCAGTCCTTCTCGTAACCTTCGTGCACGTGGGCCAGAAGTGCCTTACGTCTACCGTCGCAATATCTGTATTTATCTTGCACCTTTTGTTTAATGTCGACGAGATTCGCCTGCGTGATGTCCCTCTCTAGGTACTCGCTGAGGAGCTCGGTGGCGCGTTCCAGGTCCTTTTGGTTGTCTTCAAATATCACAGACTGATTATTCTTACGTAGGTAGTAAGCGAACACGTAAGTGTACATCAAAGTTTGTCGGCACTGGCAGAGTATGTCGACTGCCTTTTTTAAGAACTGCACCTCGATCCAGCTCATGTTGTGCTGCTGCATCTCTTCCATTCGGTCCTTGACCGCCGCGTACAGTTTGTGCTCGAACTTCAGGGACTGCATGTGATTCATGTATCGGTTGCAATAGAATAAGTACCGCTGCAGCGCCGCCCGTGATCGCTCCTGCGCGTCCCTCGCCGCTTTCGCCTCGTCCTCGTCGTAACGATTGCAATTGTACCACGAACTGCCGTGCGGCTCCCACGGTCCCAAACACACCCAGCAAAAGTCCGCCTTGCAATTCTGGTTCTTGCACACCATGTGATTGCAGCCGCCGTCCTTTTCGATCGTCGCGTTGCACTTCGGGCACTCCTTCGTGTTCGCCGCGATCCAATTCGACGTTTCCGAGTCGTCGTCGCACTTCTTGATCCACTTACGCAGCAGACCGCAGCGGACGGGATCGTGCCAGTTCTCGCCGCAGGCGAAGCAGAACACGTGACCGCAACGGCACGCCACCGGTCGCGCGTCCACGTAGGACACCTGCGAAACCAATTTGAGAGTGTTTATTTGGTCACCCTGTATGCGAATGATATATAATGCTTTCCTCCCTAAGAAAGCACTGACTGATTGCGTGCCGGGTGCGTGAGGTGAGGCGGCGCAGCTGCCGGAACCGAACGTATGTCCTATCCAAGAAAACATTGACTGATAGAGGCGGTATGTAGTTTACTGGGTGCGCGAGATGAGGCGGCGCAGCCGCCGAAATCGAGCATATGTCCCATTGAACAAA
The DNA here is from genome assembly GCF_008802855.1 of Photinus pyralis. Classification (NCBI taxonomy): domain Eukaryota; kingdom Metazoa; phylum Arthropoda; class Insecta; order Coleoptera; family Lampyridae; genus Photinus; species Photinus pyralis. Next base: position 10,321,108 of record NW_022170878.1, read on the forward strand.
ACATTGATAGACGGTATGTAATCCACTGGGTGCGTGAGGTGCCGCGGAAATCGAATGTATGCCTCATCCAAGGAAACATTGACTGATAGAGGCGGATTGTAGTTTACTGGGTGTGCGAGATGAGGCGGCGCAGCCGCCGAAACCGAGTGTATGTTCCAACCAAGAAACATTGACTGATAGGAGGTATGCGAGGTGAGGCTAATCTGCGTTATTTTGAAACAATCTATTTAATCATAGGTGAGTTTATATAACAAATATTGATGCATTTAATAATCGTAATGTCTTCTTTTTCGACTTCCGGTTTAGCAAAAAATGGCCCTCAGTTTTTGGTTTTAAATGCAACACCCTGTACTTTTTATTGTTATCGGACGCAGAATAAAAAATGGAAAAAGGTTTTCGCCTTCCTGTACTTCCCGAAAGGTCATATTACGGACTATTTATGTGTACAGGGTGTCCTTTTAATAAAGGTCACATACCATCTCTATGGAACCATTAATTATACCGCTTGGGTAAGAAGATTTTGTTAACAATACAAAAGAAAACGTTAGAAATTACTTTTACGTTTCTAGGTTTGCCGCTAGAGGGCGTACGATTCATGGTGAAGTAAAAAAATTAGTTTTGTCCTAAAATATAACCAACAAACATTTATTAACAAGTACAAATTGTGCACAACTCTTGTGCTGATAAAACGCATTTTTTTAACGATACGAGGTCGAGGAGGAGGGCTATGGTTGGTAGAAATTAATTCCTTTCGTTGAGACCTTTCATTAGAGTACCATGCAGGATAAAACTAGTTCCACTCCCCCCCCTCCCCCCCCATCCGCCTAGTATTTTGATAAGAGGACAGAAAGAAGGGCAGTAGTTGGTAGAAAACGGTTCCTTTCGTTGTGACCTTTAATTAGAATACAGTGAGAGATAAAATCAATTTTTAACCCCCCCCCCATCAGGCCCCGTCGCGCACTGATTTCGAAAAAGAGTCGCACGGGAAAGTTATAGTTTGTACAAACCAATTTATTTCAATGAGACCTTTCATTGGAATACCATGAAGGGTAGAACATGTGCCCCCACCCCCTAAAGTTTACCGTGGTACCACTAAAGGCATGCATATGCAAAATCGTCTGGCACACCTTCAAGGTATAGGCTACCTACTGCAAAAAATTCCAGGACTCTAGGACCATTCCCCTAGAAGTAATTGAAAACAGTTGAAGTGGGTCTGGATGGACGGACGGACGGACAAAACGCAAACAATAGCACTTTTTTTTTAATTCTTAAAAAATGCGCTAAAAAATACATGCATCGCAATCTTGTATGAATTTTGACGCAACAAATATTGCTCTAGCTAGCTCATAAAATATGAGGGGTGGGGGAAAGCAAACAGGAATTGAATGTAACTTCGGTTTAGGTTAATCGATTTCCACATAATGAGATTCATATACCCACGACTATAGTGCCCTCTATCTGTGACCACGCATTTTGTATTGTAATAGGAATAATAGCAGTCCATTATACTATATAGCCTAAGACGTGGTTACGCCATCTGACGTCAGTAAATTGTATTAGAGGGTTTTGAACCAATATAAGAATTATTTAGAGCAATACACACCCTAGACTTTACCCCATGTACTAACTCTCAGTGGATAAACTATAAATTATCAATGTCCTGGATTGTGTGAGTCACTGTTTGTATAGAAATAACCAAACTTTACGATAAAAAAAAAACTGCCCTTAGACAATCGACTGACGTACCTTAATTGCGTAACTACAATCCGGACTCGGGCACCATCGAAGCAGCCGATTGCACTCTACAAAACTGTTGGTAATTAAATGCTGGTACTTAATGCGTATCCTCGGATCTTTCAATAACCTCATCGCCGTCTGATCGTCGACGAGTATCGGACAGTTGTGCGCGGCGCACGCGATCGTCTGCCCGACGCCCTCCTGCACTATCTTCGTCGACAGGTACTCGTTCCAGCACTGATAGCAGAATCGATGGCCGCACTCGAGTCCGGTCATTTGCGACGGCGGCAATATCATAAAGCAGATCTCGCACTCTTCGGTACCGAGAATTTTCCTCGGCAGCTTCGGCTTGGCGACGACGACGCGCTTGAACGGGTTTATGACGTGCGCCTCCTGGAAGAGCTGATCCTGATTGCCGTCGTAGAAGCGCTCCATAAGCTTCTCCTTGTCCCAGTTGAAGTAGTTGAGTAGGATACGTGTCGTCGTCGACGGTATTTGCACGACCGTGTTGACGTCCTTAATGCTGTCGATCATATACTGAACGATGTCGTCGGTCGAGAATACCTCGAAGGGATAGTCCTCGTCGATAGTCGGAATCTCTCTGGTCGAGCTTGCTTCGGCTTCGATTGCGAAATCGACGTCGTCGCCACTCGTCTCGTTGCCGGAGTCCTCAAAATCGTCAGAGTTCATTTTGGGGAAATTAGCACATTCCTAGCTGGGTGAATTTACTGTTTAATTTTGAGGAGAGTGTCCGAATTTTATGTTGTTTTGACAGCTAACATCTTGCAGCCTTTGCGAGTGACAACACTGACGTTTCGGACAGGTTTCCGTTGTTGTTGCTGTTGTTACTCGCGTTAATGTACATAAAAAGCATCCCGAATTGTTACATTTAAACTAAAGGAAATATCCTGGTTATTTAATAAAATTGTAGATTTGTTGACAATTAATTTGGTGGTACATCAAAATTCTTAGTGATCTCATTTCTTCAAGTTGGTTAAGTTGGTAGCATGAAACGTTTGCGTTCAGCTAACTAAATTAAGTGCGTATCAAGAAGAAAGGATTGCGCTCTATTCCCTACGCAGTTTACTGTGTCTTGCGACCCAATGCCATAGGGCCGTGTATACCTGTAAACCAAAGATGAGTTCCATCCTGTGTACTTATGCGTTTGAAATATACGACTGACTCTGTATATTGCATTAGACACTTCACACCCGTTGGCAGTCTGTGAGACACTTTCAATTTTGAGGTTAGGTGTAGCTGTTTACAAAATTTTAAAACAAGTTTTCCTCTTCCACTTTGAAAATGACCAACACGGAACGAGCAGCCTCTGTTTCTTCGCCCTCCTCCAACACCTCGGGCGCCCTTTCCATCGATTTTGACGACCATTTGCTACCGTCGAGTTTGGCCGCCGAAGAACTGCAGCTCGCTCTGAACAAGGTTAGTGCACGTATAAGGACCTCTCGACGATTAGCGAATTCGTTTTTAGGAAGCGGGCGAGGTGGAATTACAGACGGCCATCGACCGGTGCAAGGAGCTGGTGCTCGAATGCGATCAGTGCTCTTCCGAACGTAAATGGCTCGTACGACACCTAATCGAGCTCCGTCTGCGGCTACAGGAATGCCAGGACGCCCTGAGCGATCCTCTGTAAGTGAAGGTGATTACGGGAATTTACTGTAAATTTTTTCGGTGACAGGCACCCCAGAAACTCGAGCAGTGGAGCGTCGACGAGAACAGTCCGCGGCCACCACCTACACCTACAGCCCCTTCTCAGTACGTCATCCCATTACTGTGATCATTGCACTGGCACAATATGGTAAAGCCGCCCGCTTGTGTCGGGTTAGGTGATATGTTTTCGTTTTAGGAGCGTCGTTCAGGCGTGGTACCAGTGTCGGGATTGCGGCTACAATTGCCATCACAAGTGCATTTCGTTCATTGTCCGCGAATGCGCTCACGTTACGATAACGGAAAGGGGCGGCTATGAGCCCGACATCTGTCCCGAAATTGGATTGTCGAGACAGAAGTTTCAGTGTGCCGAGTGCCAGGTTGCGCTACCTATAGGTGAGATGGTGTACTAGTTAAATCGGGCACTTTAAACCCAAGGTTTTAATTATGGATGCTTAACTGTGCACATCTACTGTTATACGTGTATTGTGTGTTGCCTACGTTACAATGAATTTTCTATGCAATATGGCGACTGGGCTAAGCTGTAAGCTCCCATTTGTCGCCACTGTCTCGTATAAAATCACTGTATTTGAAGTAGTAAAGTGCCCTCGTAGAAATACTGTGTAATTTTTGATTGGTTGTAGAGATCCGTGGCCATGTTGCATCGAATATACAGTGATATTCGTTTAGAAGTAGACATGGGAAATCCCTATGTCTACTTCTACATAAATATCACTGTATATGTATACTTACACTGTGTCCATTTTTCAAGTGCCACTATGGGGATCTCGCTTATTTTAAGAGATAGAAAGTTGGTTAAATGGGGGGAAAGTTTCCAATTTTCGTGCTGAATAAGAATTTGAAAAATTTGAAATATCTTCAATAGTTTTAAAGATATCGCAAAAAAACGGAAATTTCTGATTTTCATCTTCAATTTTTCTTGTGGGCGCCATTTTGACGTTTTGTTTTTCCAAAGCGCTCTTCTCAAAAAATTAAAAATTGTATTTTGAGGAAAATATGATACTGAACCATCATGTGTGATATATCGTTGTAAAGAGAAAATAAGACGTAATCCCAAAATGTCAAAATTCAATATGGCGCCCATAAGAAAAACTAAAGTTGTCACGTGTTTCTCCGTCATCTTGAAAGTAATTAAAAACAGGATGCCATATTTGAAATCTCCATTAAAAAGTGTCCGAATATATGTAAATTAGAAATGTCTACTACGATTAGTTTATCATAAAAAAAAATAAAAACGAAAATCAGAAATTTTCTTTTTTTGCGATATCTTCAAAACTATTGAAGATATTTCAAATTTATTTTCAAATTCTTATTCAGCACGGAAATTTGCAACTTTGCCCCCATTTAACCGACTTTATATCTCTTAAGATAAGTGAGATCCCCATAGTGGACACCGTGTATAATATTGTATTGTAGTGTAGGTAACACATGTTATATGTGTATTGTGTGTTGCTTAGTTCTAATTTGAATTTTCGATGCAACATGGCGGCTGGGCTCCTATTGTCGCCAATGTATGAAGTAGTATCGAGTGACTCAATAAGACTGTTCATCGGCCATATCTCGGGAACCGTTCGTCGTATGAGTTAGGGGTAAAAAAATTATTGGGTAAATCGATTATGAAGAATCGCTAGAAAATATTTTTAAGTTCTAAAAATGACCACCAGAGGGCGTAACTGCCATCTTAAATTTTAAAATTGCATTTTCTTTAAATTTCGCATAATAAACGAAACATTCTTTTTTCACATTTTTAAAGAGAACCAGTTTATCTATCATTTTCGTAAAAACAAAAGTTCAGTTATTTCAAAAACAAAAATGGCGTAGGGCGTTCAATTGTTTTTACCTGCTGTAACTTCTTAACCGTTTGACAGATTGTCCCAATATTTGAGGTTAGGAACGAGAGTTTGAGAAACGGTTTTCACTGGCCTCTTTGGATGTTATTTGGCTACTTTTTCATAAAGAAAAAGTCATATCATTCCTTTTGATTTTTTTAGGATTTTGGGCCATCGTGTCAAAACGCAATGCAATTTTAAAATTTAAGATGGCAGTTACGCTCTCTGTTGGTCATTTTTAGAACTTGAAAATATTTTCCAGCGATTCTTCTTGATCAATTTACCCAATTTGCTTAAACCAATCAGCTCAATGATAAATTTGGAAAAAACATGGCGGACATGGAGCATATGACCACACTGTTCTTTTACAGTGACTTTATACGAGGCAGTGGCGACAATAGAGTGTCTAATTGTTGATTGGTTGTTGAGATCGGCGGTCAAAAATATGACGTGATTGATCAAATGGTCCTATAGGATATTTTAAAAAAAAATGTTCAGCCCTCGACCAGGCTTGTACGCCCTTTATAACGACATTTTGGCAAACACTCAATATCTCTCCCTATATTAGTTGTATTATTAGCTAATCGGGTTAATTTTCAACTTTGTGAAAGGCAAATGGGCGTGTTTTGATTACTAGTTGTACTTGATTTTCCCTCAACCATAGTAACTTTTTTCGGTATTTCCACATTGAGGTAGGTATACTATTTTGATCCTTTGATACCTTTATGGTTTTTTAAAATTGTAAGTAGACACACCGTTTAAGCACCTTGGGTTTAAAGTCTCGAACAAAATCCCTACCTAACCTAACGCTTTTATCTTGCTAGCCGCTCCTAAAGGATTGGTATGTTTCTCTCGATTATTTTTCATAGGTAAATCGTTCGCTAGCCCTTAAAACAGATCGCTAAAACGCTTACGTCCCGCTTATCTTTCAGACACGCTGTGGTCGGAGGCGCGCAAGTGCGACTACTCCGGCCTCTACTACTGTTCGGCTTGCCACTGGGGCAGCTCGGCGGTCATACCGGCGCGCGTCGTTCACAACTGGGACTTCGTACCGCAGTACGTCTGCCAGGCGAGCCTGCAGCTGTTGCGCATAAGCGCCCACCTTCCGCTGATCAATTTGGAAAAGCTAAATCCCTCGATTTTCTCCGTCGTGCACGAGCTTAAGTTGGTCAGGCGGCTGCGAAACGAGCTGAACGGCATGCGGAAATATCTCCTGGTTTGTAGGGACGCGGAGGGCAGTCGTTTTATATGGAAGAACGTGGACAGGCCGCACATCATCGAATCGCCGGACCTGTACAGCCTGCAAGATCTGGTCGACACTCAATCGGGCGAACTGCCCTCTAAGCTTCATTCGTTGTCGCACACTTTCAGTGAACATATCAAAACGAAATGCGAGGTGTGCAAAGGAAGGGGGCATATTTGCGAGGTGTGCTCGAACGATGAGGTTCTGTACCCGTTCGATGTCGATGCTAGCATTTGTAAGGCTTGCGGGGTTGTTTTGCATAAAAGTTGTTCGGCGAGGCGTAAGAAGTGTCCCAAATGCTTGAGGCTGGAGCAACGTAAGCAGGAGTTGGCTGATGTGACAGATGGGGATGATCTTTGAATATTTTTGTGATATTGATTTATATGTTAGAGATGTAACATTTTTATGCAATAAAAACATTTTTTCCGTCAGTTTGCACAAATTTACCATCAGCTGCAATGCTACCCTCCTGATAGTAGGTGTAAAAATTTGCCTCGTTTGTACACTTGGGCGCAGTTTTGGAAACATTTGAACAACACTTAGACGATGTTCGTGTCGTGAAAAGTACGCGTGTTCGGTTGAGACTCTTGAATTACTGTCGAATCGAAAGAGAGACGCTTACAGTAGCGTCGGCCGTGGAAATGTTTATATTGTACCTAGAGGGCGCGGATGTAACCATTGCGACTGACCACCAACCTTTGCAGTGGCTTTTCTCTGTGAAAACCTGAGAGAATTATTCGGTGGGCACCCAGAATTCAAGCGTCGAACATGAAAATAATTTACACTCCAAGGAAAATGAACGCAACGGCGGACCTGGTCCACATACCAAACTAGCAAAAATTATAAACGGGCTGGAGGTGATCCCAGGAAACTATGTCTCGGAAATCTTAAGTCAATATCATGATTATCCCCGGCATTGAAAGATGATCTCTTCAATGAAAAGAAAAACAAAAACTGGACCGTCAACTATATAGTTGTAGTGTTATCCGAAGCATCTCATCAAACTCACCATAAATTGGAAACAGGATTTATAATTTTTATTAAGCAAATCGTGCCTCCTAAACATATTTATTAGAAACACCCTCACTAGGTGTTGGTACATAAATAATTCATTGATAAATAATTATATGTAGGTAGTACCATTGAATTTAGTAGTAACTACTTTACTGTTCAAATTGCTCAGTTAATCTACATAGGCAAATATGTACAGGGTGTCCCATTAATAATGGTCACAGGCATATCTATGGAACCGTTAATAGGCAGGCTCGACATTTTTTTAATTTTAACTGAAATCGAGAGATTTTGTTACTAAAAAAGGATAAAAAAATTAAGATGTAAAATATAATAATAAGTGACATTTATAATAATAAGTGACATTTATTAGATTACTGGAGTACAGAAGGAAATAAATATAAAATAAAACATTCAAATAGATAATAAACTAAATAATTAAAATTAAATGAAAAATGAAATTAATGTTCCGTAATCTAACGGGGCGAAGTTCAGTTCTATGGTGAGACACCCTAGAACTGCTCTACCACTTAACCCCATCCTAAACTAAGAAAATAAAACAATTAGTGGAATGAACTTAAAAATATGTATGTTGAAAGGGAGAGAGAGATAAATAAATAAGTCGTGGTTCTAAATAAAGAAAAAGAAAAGGAAAAGGGGAAGAAAAATAATCAATTGTTTTGCTCACGTAGAAGTAAATGAAAATAATTTCGTTTAAATGCGCCTTTTTCTTTTCTTTTTATATACGCGGGAATATTGTTATAGACACTTGCTATGTTGTATGAAAAAGATCGCTTAAACATTTGCGTTTTATGTAGTGGAGGGGTAATTAATTTGTAATGTCGACTACTAGAACTGAATTTAATGTTTTCATACAGGTAGGTAGGCATCTTAGTAGAGATGATTTTATGAAATAAGGATGCAGAATGTAATAATCTCCTTTTCGACATATTGAGCCAATCAATTTCTTTCAACTTGTGAGAGATGTGTTCATGCTTCCTTATTCCAAAAATCAGACGAAGGCATGAGTTCTGCATTTTTTGAATTTTATGTATTTCTGTGGTTTTCAAACAAGGACCATAGATTTGGTCACAGTAGTTAAACTGCGAAAGAACTAATGTTTCACACAGCATTGCCCTCACTTTACGATTAAGAAACTGTCGATGACCAAATATTAGTTTTAGGTTTATGTATGCTTTCCGGCAAGCTTCCGAGATGTGTGGCAAGCTTCCGAGATGTGTATTGATATTTAAAGTCAAGGGGCCGACGCGAAGCAAGAAAACTTACCCGCGCGGGAGACTAGACCCCGTGACGTCAGTAGCCAGAAACATTTGCGAATTCACGTAAACTGGGACCGATTTATTTATTCTCTGCACAATGCTGCAAGATTATCAAAAACACTAATTCGCATAATTTACCCCATGTGAATGTGAAAATGGAGTTCATTTAAATTTGCGTTATTAGGCAAACACCATTTCCACATTCACATGGGGTGAATTTCGCGAATCAGCTTTTCGATAATCTTGCAGCATTGTGCGCACAATAAATAAATTCGTCCCAGTTTAAGTGAATTCGGATATACTCTGCCAACGCCGCGGCGGCAAATGATTCCGGCTACTGACGTCACGCAGTCTAGCCTCGCGCATAGGTACGTTTTCTTCCTACGCGCCAACCCTTGATTTTAAAGTGCTTACAGCGGACGTAAATATCAATATTTTGCGCTCATATTTTGTTTGGTCGTTTTTAATAACCAAATGTCTCAATTTTAGTTAAAATAAAACAAATACCAAAAATGTCGAACCTCCCTATTGCACAGCTTCGGGGGAAAAAAATTTTGTTAACAAAAGGCGCCAAGAAAAATCGCTGGAAATTATTTTCAAGTTTCTAGCTTCGCCGCTAGAGGGCGTACGATTCAAAAGAAATGACTTTTTTCCTAAAACATACCAACAAACATGCATAAAAAATACAGACATAGCAATCTTGTATTAATTTTGCATCATTTTGATGCAGCACAAATTGCTCTAGCTCGTAAAATATGAGGGGTGGGGGAAAGGGAACATCTCTTTAAGGAATTGAATGTAACTTCGGATTAGGTTAACAGATTTTCACATTATAGGTCTTATTGGAGTATGGGTCCGTGGAGTATGGAACACCTCCACCCCAGTATACAAAGATATATTATGATGCAGGGAAGAAACCATTGAATCATTCTTTTACCTAGGGGTATTCTATATCCCGCAGACCCCCACCTGTTCCACACATACCACATAAACCATATCATTTTTGGATAGAGACCATAGACGTAGCCCCTGGGGATTTGGAATACCCTCCCCCCCTCCGACTATACAAAGATATTATAAACCTTGAAGGCTTCTCTATACCCCCCCCCCCCCATAGTCCACATACCACGTAAACCATAATGTTTGGTTAGACCATACAACCAGTGGCGGATTTACATATACTTAGGCACACTAGGCACGTGCCTAGGGGCGGCAGCTTTAGAGGGCGGCATTTTTTGCACTACATTTATTTTAGGTAACATTTTAAGTTTTAAAATACGCCCCCTAAGAAGTTACAAATGACAAAAATCTTTAATTAAAATTATGAAATAAATTGGAATTGGGAGATTGTTTAAACAAACTGTAACTGCAAGAACGATAATCGACAATGCAAGTTTTGACGTGTGAAAAACTTAATCTTAGGTGTACTGTATTGCTTTTCATATTAGTTTAAAAAATTTCAAGTTATAAAATTTGATTTCTATTAGCATCTTAAAATTTATTGCAATTTAAAGATTATTTTGGGGCGCATATCTTTCGGTGTGCCTAGGGGCGCAAAAAATTTAAATCCGCCACTGCATACAACACAGGAATCGTAGTACCGGGGGGTCTGGGAGCATCCCCCCCCCCTCCCTCACGTATACATGGATAGTATGCTGTAAGTAAGAAACCATTCATTCGTTCCTTTTCCTAGGAAACGGTTCTTCTTCAATTTGGGTATGAGCGTATGAACTTCTTATAAATGTTGCGCTGTTTGGAAACGTTTTTGAAACAATTTCCGAGCATTTTCAAACTGTTCATACCCCCCACACGTCCCGGTACTATAGCCTTTACCTCCAAAATATTTACAGACCTCAACACAGAAGCAGAAAGTAGTACAGGGGGTCTGAGGGGTATAAAACCGTTACTTTTAAAAGAGGGGGGGGGGACATTGTGATGCAGGAGAGAAGCACTGAATCACCTACGGGGTATTCCGTACCCCCCCCCCCAAACCCCCCGGTTCTGCATTCTTTGTTACAGTGCACATTCCACATAAACCATAATTTTGGACAGATACCATAGACTGTAGGGAACGTAGCACTGGGGGGTCTAAGGGTATAGAATACCCCCCCCCCCCCCAAGTATACAAGATATTATGATGCAGAGAAGAGAACATTGAATCGTTCTTTTTCCTGGGGGTGTTCCAGACCCCCCAGTTTAACATCCTTTTCTAAACCATATAGTGCACATATACCGCATAAACCAAAAACAAAAGATTTAATTTTGAAGTAGAACAGTCTCCTAAGGAAAATAAGAACACATGCGCACTTTGCAAAGCTTTTGGTCACTTAAAGGAATAGTGGTAAGAAACTTAGGGCCAATGAGAAACAAACATTCCCCAAGGAGAATCAAGCAGCCAGCCAGCGACAGGTGACATGAAACTGAAGCTGCCAAACCCAAAATTGTGTACTATGGATGCGGACCAGGGGTAGTCCGTGCTAAAAGTGACACGTGTGAGAGGTTTCACCCTGTATATACAACTTACGACGATACATACATTTTTGAGAGTTGGCAACCATGCAATTTCTAGGTGGGAAAAAAGCTGTCTGCGCCACCTAAGCACGAACGCATATATATATATATGCACGAACGAGAGTTACGTTTGGCATCTTGTCTCGAATGGCGGTTGTGAACGCGTCGCTCAATAAATGTTTGTTGTTATTTTGTGTTATTTAATGCAGGTAGTAATTTTTGCATTTCTTTATCTCGTATTTGTGTTTTGTTTGCCGCATTTTATATTTTTTTTGTGTGTTTCAATATTTGTTTTTGAAATTTACTTGGTTTAACCGCAAAATGCAATCATATGTGTGATACCGTTATGCTATTGTTTGTAATTGTTTACGTTTTTGGTGTAATGTTTGCTTAATTTATGTTTATTGATGTTGATTACTTGGTCTTGTCCCTGAAGTTACATTCATGTAAGTTTTCATTTTATTTTAATATGTGGAAATTGCTGATTCGTTTGATGTATGTACTGACTTGTTGTTTGTTACTAACAATTTTCTCCGTGAATGAAGCAGTCACGGGAGGTGGAAAAAGAAACTGTAGTATATAATTATGTGTTAGGGCACCTAATTCCGTGCACTGTCTTCGACATCCAACTGTAGGTTCGAAACCCCGAAACCAGGGGCGGACTACCCATCTTGCAGGAGCGAGATTACGCTAATCAAAGCTCTTCAGTTTAGAATCTATGTGTGATAAATGAGTGGCGATTCAATAATTCCCACATATTTTGTTTTTAGTCAAATTTGCCTACAAGGCCATGTAATTTTCCATCTTGCTTTCAACAAAAGGACTTTATTGCACCAAAGATGAGTCACATCATGTACTTTTAACCTTTCTCAGAATCTTGGTACCTGCTCCTACCTGACCCATTGTCCCCAAAAACTTGCTTTAACCTTGAGTGTAACCAACATTGTGTATACCTATGCATTTACTATCTTTGTTAACTACTGCTTAAACTTTTACAAAATATTTTGTTAATTAACTTTTGAACTATTTTAATCAAACTGCAAGGTTTTTCTTACGTCGTACTCTTTTTACCCTTGGCAGTGACTTTTGCGAGAGTACGACACCTTTTGGCTTTGTTTGTTTTGTTTATATTAATGTACATCAACTAAATTTCCGGGTTTTCACAATCATAATAATTACGATCATTATTAAACAAACTTTTCACAATTTCAGTGTTTTATTTAACGTTCCTTCCCTATTGTGCTTCAGGCCAAAGCGTTATTTTCAACTAACGTAAGGGGGCCCTGCCTTAGATGTTTTATCACGTGCCACTTTTCAAATTTAAGCGGGATCTTGTTTAGTTTTAGAGGGTTTAGTCATTCGGGTGTCCATTTTTAAACGTTGCCGGGTTTATTTTATTTCCGTGTTCTTGTAGTGTGAAGTTAGTGTAAAACCTGGGGGTTAAGTACACTACACGTGCAAATCTAAATCAGGTCGAAAGACGAAAATTGAGTCAAAACCATCAGCTTCTGTGGCGTTTCTACAGAGGGAGTTGCGATCGCGGAGACGCGGAAACTTGGAACGAAGTACAAAAATTCTCAATTGTATAAGTAATGAAACGTATAACAAATGACCAGTATATGAAAAACGCGGGTTTTTCAAACATTGACCCACATCCGTTTATTTACTGCATTTTTGATCAGTCGCGCGCAGAACGTCACGGAGTGCGAGCGTTCCGTTAATTTTAATTATTCAATTCGCGAAAACGCGGTGATACATCACTAATTGTCGTGTGTTAAAGTGCGTCGTAATTGCAGGGTATCTCCTAAGGTTCGTCTTAGCATTCCCTTTGTTTTTTTTTCACAGGTCACTGATTTTTTACTGATGTTCGGGCGCCCCGCATCGAAAACAATGATCGAATGACAATCACGTTGGCTAACTGTTTTGGGAATACAGTTAAACCCAATTTTGTTTATACGCGAAAATTTGGGCTGCGCCAATTGTTTAAATAATTATACGGAAGATGGACGCGTATGACACATTTGAAAGAAGGAAGTTATAAAAGGCAATACATTCACCGATAGAAAGTACGCGCCGCGAACACGTTGTTTTGCGCGTAAATACTTTCTATGACGTCATTTTGATTTCTTTCGCTCAAGGTCGATCAGGGGGTGGCTTCCGATTGGGAGCGATTTTTCGATGAAAGCGCGCGTGGCTCCTTTTGCCTTGAACCCGCCGACCTTGATCTCTAACTATCAACGCGAAATCACCGAATTCTTTTGGCATTATGTAATTGGCCGTAATTGACGCACTAGGATATCCTCATTTCTGTGTTATTGACAAACATTTATCGCACTTGATTGTGCTATCAAATGCGCCAGTTCATCCCTCCGATTAAGGACAGTCGCGGAATCCGGTACAAAATACCAACGTTGTACCGTTAATGACCATAAAATTAAATTAGTCGTCCATTAATAAGTGAAATTTACCTACAATAATACCCTAGATGACCCACATGCCGACGATACCCTTTTTTTCCCGTCAACAACTTTCCATTCGCTTTGTTCGAGAATACAGTCGATTGTAAAAGATTTAATTTCCAGGGCCGCAGATTATGGTAAATACGTTCCTGACCGTTACAACATGCCTATTCGTGTACACAATGAGAGCAGGAGGTGAGTGATTCGCCCAGCCCGTTTTTTTTTTGTAAACGATGCGCCTATTGTGTGCAGGTGCGCCGGTTATCATAGAAATGGTGGACGAATGGGCGGACAATTGGAATTACAAGCTGGAACCTGACAAGACGCCGATTCTGAGCGCGATGATCAAAAATCACACTTTGCCGCCTACTGCACTGGGCAGTGTAAGTAGGTACCTCCTAGTTTTATGAATACTAGACGAGGGGATGGGATTTGTATAAAATTAGTTATCAATGTTCACTATTTACGGTCCTTAAATAGATTGATTTATATTCATTTTTATTACACGAGCGCGAATTTCGTTATTTATCACTTCGACATCGATCTTAAGACTTGAACCAAACACAATTCCATTTGCTTATACAACAAACAAAAAAGCTTCTAGAGAATTGTGGAATGCGGGTGACTAATCCGTTATCGAGAATTTTTTAGAAGGATCACTACACTGCCCCCCTCTTAAAACAAAATCAGAAGCAATTAGCGGTTTTACGAAAGGGTTGCGAGATTCCTCTGGGCCTAAAGCAACAGACCAATATTTCTATCCCTGTACCTTGAAACACCGCCTCCAGCGTATTTCGCAATTTGTGCCGAACTCGACTTTGATTTGCTCGGAATTGATACAGCTCTTTGATTAAACTCCCAAAGAAGAGGAAGAGTGGTTGCCGAGCGAGGTACAAACCTAGACAGAGTACAAGTTGACCTACACCCTCAGACCTTTACTGTGCCTAGGTTTGTACTGGTTGTAAAACTCTCACTTTTGCTTAAAAACATAATAACTCTATGTTAATGCCGAGCGAGCTGAAGGCGAGTCCAGCACAAACCTAGGCAGGACAGAGGTCAAAATAGGGTTACTAAATTTGTGCGAAAACTACGTTTTCTTCAAACGACCAATAACAGATCTACTTTAATGCCTAGCAATTCTAGGGCAATTTCAGTGCAAGTTGACCTACACCCTCAGACCTGTTCTGTGCCTAGGTTTGTGCCGAGCGAGCCGACACTCGGCACTAGTTTTGAATCTCTCACTTTTGTTTGGAAAATTAATAATCACTATTTTAATACCGAGCGAGCCGAAGGCGAGTTCGGCACAAACCTAGGTAGGACAGGGGTCGAAACAGGGTGACTAAATTTGTGCGAAAACTGTAGAACGAAAGATCAATAACAGATCTACTTTAATACCTAGCGATCCAAGGGCAATTTCAGTACAAGTTGACCTACACCTTAAGACCTTTACTGTGCCTAGGTGTGGTTTTGGAACTCTTACTTTTGCTTGAAAGTTTAATAGCCACACTATTCTGATACCGAGCGAGCCGAAAGCGAGTTCGGCATAAACCTAGGCAGAGAAAGGTTTGATAGGGTGCGTAAATTTGTGCAAAACTGTATATTTTCAAAGAAAGATTAAAAACAGATCTACTATGCCTAGCGATCCAAGGACAATTTCGAATAGTCACCTCATCGAATCTTGACCCCGCCTAGGTTTGTACCGAACTGGACTTTTGTACGAAAGTTTTATAACAAATTAATTTTATTGCTTTGCGATCCTAGGATAATTTCTGTTCATTTCATCAAACTTCTATTCTGCCTAGGTATGTTCCGAACTCGTCTTAATACTATATTTTGTTCGGAAGATTAATAACCACTATATTTTAATGCCGAGCCAGCTGAAGGCACAAACCTAGGCACAGTAAAGGTCTGATGGGCACCCAATCAGACCTCTACAATGCCTAAGTTTGTGCCGCACTGCTTTGGGAACTCTCACTTTTGCTTGAAAGTTTAATCGTCACTTCATTTTAATGCCGAGTTCGGCACAAGCCTAGGCAGAGTAGACGTCTGATAGGGTGAGTAAATTTGTGCAAAACTGTATATTTTGTTCGAAAGATCAATCACAGATCTGTATTAATGCCTAGCGATCCAAGGGCAATTTCGGCACAATTTGGCATACCCAATCAGACTCTGCCTAGGTTTGTGCCGTACTCCGCACTGGTTTTGGAGCTCGCACTTCTGCTTGAAAGTTTAATAGCCACTCTATACAAACCACAGAATAGAGGTGTGATACGCGTGTGTCAATTTGTGACGAACAATTCAATTTGCTTATATAGCAAACGCCCATCTTTCTCGAACGCTCTCGTATATTCTAGAAATGTTCTCGAACAAACGCGTCATATTTCCCGCGAAGAATGCGTCACAACCGCTTTCGTTTCTTATCGCCAATGACTAATCTTTTAGGGCGCCTCGACGTATATCGAGATTTCAAGAATATTCGCTACATTATTTTTAATTTTTTGCTTTTTGTACAAATAATTTAATATTTCAGGGCAGATTGTTATGGGAACGTGAGCAAGATCGAACGCACCTGCCCCAGTTTGTCGACAGGGCGCTTCAACTCCTCAATCTCAAGCAGGTCGCCTTCGAGGTGGAAAATTCTCTCATGTCGAAAGTGTCGTGTACGGCGTGCAAAGCTGGTAGGTAAATTAAGAAGTAACAGGGCTAAGTGATGCGGATGTTTTACTTGAAAGTAACGTACCTGGGGCTGAATGGGGGGGGGGGGCGGAGTGGACGGCTCGAACAATTTTCTCGATTCTCACTTCTTTTTATGTACATCTCAGAGGTCGTTTATAAACAATTGTTCATTTAAAAAAGTGAATTGATTTTCTTTGTTAAGGGGGAGGGGGGCAAGGGTCCAACATACATAAATTAATTAACTCAAGGATTTATACGCATTGTCTTCTCGGCATTCATGAACCCATTTTACCTTGGCCATATACCTACTTGCAGGTGCGGGCTTATTACAGCACTACATCAAAACCGGCAAGTCGGAAAAGGAAATCAAGGAGACAATTTATCAGTTCTGCACGTCCCTCAAAATTCAGTCGGCGAGAGTCTGCGAGGGTATAACCGAGCTCTTCGGGGGCGAGGTGATCTACGTGCTGGGAAAGGTGAAGTACAGTAAGTGATCGGTTGCTATCGCGCTCGTTTTTAATCTGGCGTACAGGTGCAGATGAGATCTGCAGCTTCGTCATCGGCGACGCCTGCGGCGACGTCTACAATCCGTACCACGAGTGGAACGTCGTATTTCCGCCGGTGCCGAAACCGAAATCGGCGCCGCAGGATGCGCCGACGGCCTCGGCGCCGAGCTTCAAGGTGCTGCACCTGTCCGATACCCACTACGATCCGTACTACATGGAGGGCGCGAACGCCGACTGTTCGGAGCCCTTGTGCTGCCGGCTGACCAACGGGCCTGCCGCCTCCAAGGAGCAAGCCGCCGGCAAGTACGTGGAGGGTCCCTGTCGAGGGGTGTTTTCAGATCATCTCGTTACAGGTGGGGCGATTACAGGAAGTGCGATACACCCAAAGCTACCGTCGAGAGTATGATGAAGCATATCGCGGAAACACATCATGTAAGTAAATCGGTCGTGGAGCACGCGAACGGACAGACAGTTGGCTACATTCGAAAATTATGACGGAAGAGAAACAAGTATATTATTAGTGAAGCGAGACGAGTGGTGGTATCTTTATCTCTCTCACACTAGTAACATTAAATTCATTGACATAAATTTCACTTAAGTTCATAGAGTCATATTTTCTACCTCTATCAGGCGCGCTAATAAACAAACTAGACGCGATTTCTTTTTCCATTGGTCAATATCTTCGGTGAACGACGAACTGCTAGCGCGAACACCGACGTGGCACCCATATTTAAACGAAATACGTATTTTAACCACAAATGCTTCTAGTAAAGACAAACATATCGCATACAGTTAAAATCGGACGTGCGCATATGCAGAATGCTCAATCTCAACTTTCTTCTTATTGTTTATTTATAACATTTCTTCTAATCTAACCATAGACGTACCTACGCACTGGTAGTAAACCTATCATTTTTACGGTGAAATTTAATCACAGACCTTTTTAATGGCTATTCGGCACAAACCTAGGCAGTGTAAAGGTCTTTTGGCGTAAGTGAATTTGTACCGAACTCACTTTGGGCTCGCTCGCTATTGGTTTAAAAACTATCACTTTTACGTGGAAATTCGGTCACGGAGCTTTTTAATGGCGAACGATAAGAAGGCGCTCAAAGCCAGTGCCGAGCGAGCCGAAGGTGAGTTCGGTACAAACCTAGGCAGTGTAAAGGTCTTTTGGCGTAAGTGAATTTGTACCGAACTCACTTTGGGCTCGCTCGCTATTGGTTTAAAAACTATCACTTTTACTTGGAAATTCGTTTTTACCATTATTTTTGTGTGTGTTTTTTCTGTAGCCATCTTGAATTTTCCTACCCGCTTCCTCTACATCTGTTCTATTCCGCCTTCTCCACTCTTTACGCCTGCCTCAAAAACTCTTAAAATTTTAGGATATCGACTACATCATTTGGACCGGCGACCTACCACCGCACGACATATGGAACCAAACGCGCGAGGAAAACCTGAAAATCCTGAAGGAAACGGTAAACCAAATGTCGGAGACCTTTCCCGGCATACCGATCTTTCCGGCGCTCGGCAATCACGAGGCGGCGCCGGTGAACAGCTTCCCGCCGCCGTTCATCGACAGTCCGGACAACTCGATCTCTTGGCTTTACGACGAGCTCGACAAGCAGTGGCGCAACTGGCTGCCGAGCTCGGTGAGCAACACTGTACGCCGCGGCGCGTTCTACTCGGTCCTCGTCCGACCCGGCTTTCGCCTCATCTCGCTCAACATGAACTACTGCAACAACAAGAACTGGTGGCTGCTCCTCAACAGCACCGATCCGGCGACCGAACTGCAGTGGTTCATTTACGAGCTGCAGTCGGCGGAGTTCAACGGCGAAAAGGTGCACGTTATCGGTGAGTTTCGTCATTTCGTCCGTCCATCCGTCTGTAGACACGATTGCAGGTCACATACCTCCCGGCCACTCGGACTGCTGCAAAGTATGGTCACGTAATTATTACGCAATAATCAATCGTTACGAGTCCGTGATTACAGGACAGTTCTTCGGACACACGCACTTTGACGAGTTCGAGGTGTTCTACGACAATAAAGATCTAAGTATGCTCGCGCGCGGAGGCACTCGGTGCGCTAACTTGGTGATTCCGTAGGTCGCGCCATTGGCGTCGCGTACGTCGGGCCGTCGGTCTCCTCGTACGCGGGGTTGAATCCGGGCTATCGAATTTACTACGTCGACGGGGACCATCATCAGTCCACACGGGTCAGTCGACTTCCGTCCAATTCGAAAGTACTTAATTAATAAAAGTCTCAGGCTGTTATAGATCACGAAACGTGGACGATGAACTTGGGCGAGGCGAACGTCTACGGTTACCCGATCTGGTTCAAGTTATACTCGGCGCGACAGGCGTACGGCATGGAGGCGCTCCGCCCGCTCGACTGGGACATCCTCGTCGATCGCATGACCAGCGACCCTCAACTGTTCGATCTCTTCTACAAGTGAGTGTCTCGGACATCGCAAAACAAAATCCCCAAACCCGCTCCCCGTTCCAGGTACTACTACAAGGCGAGCATAGTCAAGCCCCAATGCGACGTGGCCTGTCGAAAACGAATCCTGTGCGATTTGCACTCGGGCCGTTCGCACGATCGTCGCAACCTGTGCCAGTCGATCGAGTCGAGGATCGACGGGAACACCGGGACGACCTGGAGGGAGTGGATCTACAATACCATATCAGTGTCGTAAGTATCGAGCGGATGGCGAACGATGTGTACATAACCCCATTTTGATCTTTGTTTATTGGTTCGCAGGTGGAATCGCATTAAAAAATTGTTTTCGTAACGATAAGTACGTTTAGTGTAATTGTATATATAGCTATGTACGCTTGCAACAACTTCACCTGCGTTTTAACTCTTTTTTCTTTTGACACTAAGCAAGGACACTAAATATATTGCTGAAGAATGGAGCCCCCCCCCCCTCTCACACCAGAGATAGAGATTCAATGTTTTGAGGGAGAACAATACCCCTAAATTTCCCTCCTGGAGGATATTCCATAACCCCCCCCCCCACATGTCTAGTACTACAATTTTTGGAAAAAGTTTTAAGGTATGAACGTTTTGAGACAGAACACATCACCGGGGGGTCTGGGGGGTATTGGGGAAGCTTTGAGGGAGAAGAATACTCCCCAGTGCATAAGATTAAATAATATCTTTTCTGGGGGGTATTACATATCCCCCAGACCCCCCCAATTCTACATCCTTTCGCAAATGTCAAGTACCCTTACTATTTACACCATTATTTTTGAAAAAAGTTTTAAGGTACGAACGTTTTAAAGCAGAACACATCACCGGGGGTCTGGGGGGGTGTGGAATACCCCCCAGTATACGATGATATTATTATAGTGGGAAAGTTTTGAGGGAGAACAATACCCCCCAGTGCATAAGGTTCAATAATCTCTTTTCTGGGGGGTATTCCATATCCCCCAGACCCCCCCGGTTCTACATCCTTTACTATTTACACCATTATTTTTGAAAAAAGTTTTAAGGTACGAACGTTTTGTTGCAGAACAGATAACCGGGTTCTGGGGGGGTATGGAATACCCCCCAGTATACGATGATATTATTATAGTGGGAAAGTTTTGAGGGAGAACAATACCTCCAGTGCGTAAAGTAAGGAGAGGAGGGGGGGGGGGGGGCTATTGTTACATATTCTTCCGCAAATTTAGAGTTCAGTCTTTAGATTATGATAGAAGAATTAATTAATTAATAGGTGCACATCGTACTCCACAACCGAGCGCACGAGCTATTTAGTATTAATACTTTCCGCGCATGCGTAACGGCACTAATTCCTTAAGCAGCGACCTCTCGTACAGCCTTTACACCTGCCTGTAACTGTATATATTTCTTTTTTAGTGTGGGATAAGGAATTTGACACAAAGCACTCTTACACTGCTGACATTTCCTGGTAAGTGAAAACTGAAGCTTCTCGCACCTCATCCACACAAACAACCGCATGCGAAAGCATAGAATACTTCCAGTCAAAGTATGCCAGATCATTTTCTGTGCTTTCGTAATCGCGCACACTTTCGGTACGAGGGTATAACTTTTTGCTCTCATTAACATTTTCATGACGATAGTGTGTCTAATTTTGCAGAATTTCAATGCTTTGGTCGATCCCTCGACTAACAATCCAGCTACCAAAGTATGTCATGAGTCTCGGATAACGCTAAGCTATGGTGACGTAGTCAATTGTTCTAGAATTGTAAGGTTTATTTATTGTTTTTTTTTTTTAAATACAAGTAGGCACTGAACATCACTCTTTAACTATTGTGATATTTCGTTTGTTTTTTTTTACTTTGAAAATGATTGTAAATAGGGTTTTGTATGCAGGCTGTGTTCTTTCTTT
This sequence comes from Photinus pyralis, assembly GCF_008802855.1. Lineage (NCBI taxonomy): Eukaryota > Metazoa > Arthropoda > Insecta > Coleoptera > Lampyridae > Photinus > Photinus pyralis. The sequence goes on from NW_022170878.1 coordinate 10,342,395, forward strand.
TCTCGTGCGATATTTAATGTAGCAGTCTATTTTTGTTTTTTTGATAAAATACTCTTAGAATTAAGAGATTTCGTACATTTGATGTATGTAACACCAGTTTATTATTGTTTAATGTAGGCACAGAATGTGTATTAACTAATATCAAATAAATTATTGACTTTGTTTAATTTCGGCTTCAAGTCTTCTTGTCACCAGCGCCAAGGTGGTATTGTAATGGAATCGTGCGCGCGCAACAGGATGACGTCACTCGTCGTTACTGTTATTTTAATAGTCATCTCGTGTGTTACCCGCTAGGAGTCGAGGCCTTGCTAGGGGTTTGATCTCCTGCAGCATTCAAGGAGCAGTGCTCGTGATATTGTTTTATAAGAACCTTCAAGGGCATAGCTCTAAGTTTGTTGAGAACTAAGAGCCTTTTAGAACCTCGGACACATGCTCAAACCCAATCGTGTAGAGTCTTTGATTTGCAACAAATCCAAGAAGAGTTGAGGTTTGCGACCCACTTGCTATAGTAGAATTTTCACTCGTATTATGACGTCAACATTAAGTATGTTTACATAGCATCATGCAATCAATGGAAGAGTACACGTATATAGGCAACCATACAGACAGTGCTGTATTATGGGTAGGATAGCCATTACCAGGATGATCGAAGAAGTCCGTCAGGATAAACAAGGACGGGGACTGCTTGTCTGGAGTGATTGAGCACCAACTTAGGGGATTCCCGGTGTCATCGGAACCACACAGGAGATTATCTAATCAAAAGGATTAGGGAAGAAACCTGAAAGAATTCTACCCACAATTGATAGGGAACGTAGTGGAATTAGGATCCCGGTATGATCAATATACCAATAATGAGGAGTAGGTCGAAGCTTACCTCGGGAAACACCTAAAACAGCCAGATAGTGGTTTATTGAGAAGAAGGGGAGAAACATATCATAGAACCGCGAGCTATAACTGGGACCACAGGTATCACTGCTACATAGCATACAGACTAGGGGGTAACTAACAATATTCGGAACCACTACGCCAGCGTGGTGAGCAGGGGCGGACTGGGTAAGGGCCAGGAGGAATTACATAGGTTACGGCCAAAAGTTACAGCCCTTTGAATTTTTTTTCGAAATTGTTTTCTAGTCTATAACTTTTGATTGAGAAGTCTAATCGAAAAAGTACGAATTGTTTTGGATTCTACGCACCAAAATTAATAAGAAAAAATGTTTTCCCGAGAAATTTTGGTGCAGTCGATTTTTGGTAAAAAAGGAAGGTTATACACTGCCTTTTTTTGAGCCCCGAAATAAAAATTGTCTCAGATCGACCCGGAAAAAAAATTTTCTTATAGAATGTGGCCTGTAGAATCCATAATTTCAAACAGTTCCAAGATTGGGCTACTAGTTCAAAAGTTACAGCCCTTTGAATTTTTTTTCGAAATTGGTTTCTAGTCTATAACTTTTGATTGAGAAGTCTGATCGAAAAAGTACGAATTGATTTGGATTCTACGCACCAAAATTAATAAGAAAAAGTGTTTTCCCGAGAAATTTTGGTGTAGTCGATTTTTGGTAAAAAAGGAAGGTTATACACTGCCTTTTTTTGAGCCCCGAAAAAAAAATTGTCTCAGATCGACCCGGAAAAAAAATTTTCTTATAGAATGTGGCCTGTAGAATCCATAATTTCAAACAGTTCCAAGATTGGGCTACTAGTTCAAAAGTTACAGCCCTTTGAATTTTCTTTCGAAATTGGTTTCTAGTCTATAACTTTTGATTGAGAAGTCTGATCGAAAAAGTACGAATTGTTTTGGATTCTACGCACCAAAATTAATAAGAAAAAGTGTTTTCCCGAGAAATTTTGGTGTAGTCGAATTTTGGTAAAAAAGGAAGGTTATACACAGGGGCGGACTGGGTACTTACGGGCCATTAAAGTATTAGTGTAGTAATGAAGGTGCGGGGGGGGGGGGGGGGTTAGCTCTGAGGTGCACCACAAAAACATTTTAAAGTACTCCTTTCTCGAAAATCCTATCATTGTATTTCAGCACTTTCAAAATACTACGACAAAAAATGATAAATTCATTGTAAAACACTTCAATTAAAACAGAATTTTTTAACAACCTAACATCAACCCCAATTAGAGAAACGTGTTAATAATTTATTAATAGTGCAAGAAACTAAATACAGCACATACTTATAAGTTTCCAACGGGCCATTATGATCTACAGGCCAGGTGGCAATCGCCCCCCCCGTGCCAGTCCGCGCCTGGTGGTGAGGGCAGTAAACATGATAGGTGAGGTAGAAGAAGAGGAGAACAAGGGTGCTGGGGGAATACGAGGAGGCCGCCGTCCATAACGAATATAGTCTAAGCGTGGTATCCGCCGAGGAGGAGCGGAAATAACCAGGAGGAGACAACAGCCACGTGGAACGTACAAGGGGCAAACTTCTGACTGGTACTTGCTGGTATACTGAACGCAACTTTTCCCTAATTTAACCATCTTCGAATCTTCTACGATTCCCGAGATCCCCATGATAGACATCCGTATCTTGGATACGGTATATATACCTTATTTTAAAAACGCAAAGCGCGCCATCTGTCGTTACAGCAGTCAAACGTCGCAAATTTTGAATTTTTTGCCCATCGATCCGATCGCTTTCAGGTGCAAGGAAGCCGATTAAAAAGCCATAAAAAAAACAAACGTGAAAAAAATACCCTCTTAACGCAAAGTAGCCAATCAGCGGTGCGACTGTGGCAAACTCGTCTCGGACTTTCTCGTGGAAGCCGCCGCCGTTGGCCTCGCGCGGTTTGTTTGGCTTTTAGTTTACGTTCGACTTTCGTGGTAAAACGTTAGCTCGCTGCGAGTTTCCCCAGTGTTTTTTTTACGGTTTCTTTTTGCTCAACGAAAAGTTCTGTTTGTGTGCCCCTTTGGGATTACGAGACGGGCGCAATTTGGGGGTAAGTTTGGGGGCAACGTAAAAAAAAATTCAACGGTTTTTATACCGGCAAAACTCGTTTTTTCGGTGTTAATTACCTATAAGCCGCCGAAAGTTCAATTTTAATTGGCGGCAATTACAAGACGGGCGCACGTACGGATTTTCAAGAAAACGCGACATGACGTCACATGCTAATTTCAAGGCCGCCGCAAGCGCAATTACCTTCCCTAATTGGGAGCATCTTACGAGGTCCCTTCGTTTAGTTGAGTAACCGTTCGACAATGGGCATTGTCTTCTGTCGGTCCGAACGAGATGAATCGAAATTGTGCTCGTCGAGCGTTAATAAACAATGCGAATGTCGGTAGCGAAAGTGGCGTATTGTATTCTAATCTGAAAGGAGACCGAAGAATGGTCCCAGGTAAATTGCGAGCGTTTGTTGTGAGGAAAGTAATTGTCAATCAGTAACACCAACAAAACCGTTCGTGCGCTTCCAACGGTAGTTTGAGTAAACTGTCAGACTAAGCTTCTTGTTGACAGGTGTCAACCTGACAGGTGTCAATCATACTCCTTTAAAAGAAACAGTGTAGAACTGGCACAGTCGTTTTATACAAAATCTTAAATTAAACTGACATGTATTATTGTACCGTAACAAACGCGATGAGTGTAGATGATTACCAGAGTACAAAAAAAGTGCGCCCTAATCCCTGGGCATGGGATGAATAAATTTGTGCAAAACTGTATCTTTTGTACGAAAAGTTCAATAACAAACGTATTTTAATGCCTAGTGATCGAGAGAATTGGTTTACAACGAATGCGCTTATTTCGTGATCAAAACTCAATCACCTTTTTTTTTAAATCGATTAAACTGATCTTTTTTGGCACTGCACTATTCACTTTCCCCCACATATACAACATGCAAAAAAAAGGAAAAATCCTACCATTTACCCTATAGCCTTATTAAATCGGTCTTGCCTAGGAAGAACTGAACTGCTGGCAGTTGAATAGGCATTGTGCAGGGAGGGGGGTCGTGTCTAATAACTGAAAAGCAAAAAAATTGCATTAAATTTTTGGTTATACTATGCGATCAAAAATGATTGGCCGTCTAGTCGCCGTTGGAATTTTTGTTCACATGGAAATCGTATTTAACTTGAACTTCCAAAGGCGACTCGACAGCAAATATCACTTTTGCGTGAAATTAAAATAGCTCTGTGATTAAATAAAAGCGATACCTTTGAAACCAGGCAGAGTAAAGGTCTGATGGGGTCAATCAACTTGTGCCGAAATTACCTTTGGTTCGCTAGGCATTAATACAAATCTGTAATTAAAGTTCCAAAAATTGACAATTTACTCTGCCTAGGTTATAAAAATACGAGGGGGTAATACATGAGCAAAATGTTGTACGAAAGACTACCAGTTGCGAAAGACTACCATAGGATTACCAGTGACTACAAGAGACTACCCCATGAATACCAGAGACTACCATACAAATACCAGAGACTACCAATGAATACCACAGACTTCCATACAAATACCAGAGACTACCAATGAATACCACAGACTTCCATATGAATACCAGTGACTACCACATGAATACCACAGATTACCAATGAATACCAGAGACGAGACCAGAGACTACCACACAGGTGGCAGGGAGATAAAGAGTTGTACCTGGACTGCGACCGGTGTTGGGTAACATCCTTTAATTCTAGATCTAGATACACCTCCAGATGCATTTAAAATCATGATCTAGATCCAGATCAGAGATCCGCATCTAGATCAAGATAGTCCTAAAATGATCTAGATCCTTTATAGGTAAATCTGATTTACATCGGTGAAAAAGTCCTTCTTTGAAAATTATAATATAAAGTGGTGTGCGTACCTACATAACAATAACGTGTTTTTCGGATAATTCGGGGAAACCGGCGGCGGCATGCCCATGAATCAGTTGTACAGGGTGAATCGAGGGGTGAGTCAACGATTACGCGGAGTAACTTAATGCTTAGAAGATAAGATTTTTCGATAGAATACTTTTGCGTTATGATATGGTTGAATATTCTCCACATGTTAAAAATATTTGGAATTATACAGGGTGCACCCAAAAAGTAGGGCGCCCAAATGGTACATTTTTTTAAATAGAATCCCCTGTATTTGAATGCATTTTTTTTTACGAGATAGATAAAAATTGCCTTTTTTGCATGTCCACCTCACTTGTGTAAATTACATAACTTATTTAAGATTAGAATATAAGACCCAGGAAAACCAAGATATTTCGATCAGAGATAGGTATAGGACATTATTATCCAAAGTTTAAGGTTTTTGGAGGAGCTAAATGATGACAGAAAAATATACAGGGTGTTCCATTTAAAAAAGTGAGATTTTTAATATGAAGTTTTGCCACTTTGAACTTTCCAGAAAAAACACCCTGTAAGTTGTATTTTTAATATTTCATAGTAGCTGTATTTATTTGACTTTTACTTAACCCAAGATAAGATATAAAACCTGGAATCAAAATTTAAGTAATAATTTTGACAATATACTGACGCTTGCAAATGCCCAATTTTTCTTAAAAATCGAATTATCTTTAAGACCACTAGCTTTTTGGATATTAACCATATAATAAAAAAGACGTACAATTACACGTAGAATTCAAAAATGCAGGGGATTCTATTAAAAAAAAATGTACCATTTGGGCGCCCTACTTTGTGGGTGCACCCTGTATAATTCAAAATATTTTTAAAATGTGGAGAATATTCAACCATATCATAATGCAAAAGTATTCTATCGAAAAATCTTATCTTCAAGGCTTAATGCCTCCGCGCAATCGTTGACTCACCCTGTACTGTAAATAATTACCGATACTACCCCCTAAGCTAAACTACCCGTTATGCTAATGACTATTTACTTTCTGCTTAAACCTGTCTACTCTTAAAAGGCTGGTAAATCCCTAAAACTTGAATGGAACATATTTATTCTTTAAACATAGAAACGATTTACTCCGCCAATGTTAAAAACATTTATAACATAAATAAATTAAAATTGATCTTTGGATCTACTAGTGGAAAATCTATTAATATAATCTAGATCTAGATACAAGATCATCTTCTAAAAAGGGTCTAGATCCAGATCTAAGATATATGTGATTATCATGGAAACCTTGGCCTCGACCTTGGCCTGTTTTTAAACACACAAGACAAATCATTATTACTGATTGAATCGCTACCATCTTTAAAACAGAATCGTCACCTTCAATCACCAGCACTGCAACAATCAATTCAATTAATTTAAAAAGTTGCGATTTGATAGACAAAATCATAAAAGCCATAGTTTATACCGGAAATACCTACCTACAGGCAAAATGGAAAATAATAAAAAAGTTAGTAAATGCTCATAGGAATACCAAAGACTACAACCAGAAAACCGGCGATTACCACTGACTACCATCGGAATACCAGAGATTACCATTGACTACCACGGGAATGCCAGAGAATACCACTGATTACCTTCGGAATACCAGTGACTACCATAGACTACCACCGGAATACCAGAGACTACCACGGGAATACCAGAGACTACCACGGGAATACCAGTGACTACCAGTCATGTGTACGAAAGAATACCACACCGACTAACCCCTCGTAAAAATATCACTGTTGAGTTCCTTTTATTCGATAGAAAGGAAAATAAAAGTAGGTAATAGCTTTGATAGCAAACCTAGGCAAAGTAGAGGTCTGATGGGATCAATCAACTTGTGCCGAAATTACCTTTGGATCGCTAGGTATTAATACAGATCTGTAATGAAGCTTCCAAAAAAGTGAGCCAATTGACAATTTATTCTGCCTAGGTTGGTTATAAATATAATGCTATCACTTTTGCGTGAAATTAAAATGGGCCTGTGGTTAAATAAAAGTGATACCTTTGAAACCATTGCCGAGAGAGCCGAGGGCGAGTTTGGCACAATCCTAGGCAAATAAAAGGTCTGATGGGGTTAATCCGAGGGTTAATCAACATGTGCCGAAATTACCCTTGGATCGCTAGGCATTGATACAAATCTGTCATTATACCTCCAAAAAAATGCGTTAATTAAAAAGGGAAGGCTTACCCTTTAGCTTCATCCACTCTGTCTCAACAAAGATGAATCTTGCTGGCAGCTGGTTAGCGGACATCTGGGAGGGGGGGCGCCACTTCCTAGTCACCACTTGAGTCAAAATTCCATCGCATGAAACAAAAGTACTCAACTTTAGCATAAGCACAGCCTTTCGTGATCAAAGGTCACTCACCTTTTTTTAAATCGGTTAAGCTGATCTTCCTCCGATAATTAATAAATGAGGTATAACCATTCCCGAAAAACCTTCACCTTGGAGATGAAAAAATTGACTCCAATGCTTCGTCATGGCCCAGTTCGCAGGGAGATCAGTTTACTCCATTAAAATGGCATGGCTATGAATTCATAGTCACTGATTCTTATGAAGTAAGTGATTTCCACCACGGGGGAGACTACATGCAGCCAACCTTACATCTCCAAGATGGCGGGTCGAGAGGATGGTTACAACTCACTTATTACATAGGAAGATCGTTCCAATCTAGTTGATGATCTTCTTTTCAATCACTGCACTATTCACTTTCCCCCCCACATAATATACAACATGCAAAGGATCATGCAAAAAAAGAAAAATCCTACCTTTATAAGGCTGCCCTTCTGAAATCTGGAACAAAAAAAGAAATTCACGTTAAAAAAAGTGAAGAAGTCACGATTAATTAAACTAATTAAAAATAATTAACGAGTACCCTTGAGGAGGGTAGATGTTGCCAATTGTGAGTACATTTCGCGATAATCGCTTTAATTGAAATGAAATTATCTGTGGCTAGCACAGATACGACCCCCACACTTGCGCATGCGCGATTCTGCCCTGTCTAAGAATATGTCTACCAAATTTGGTGCCGTTTAGCCGGAATTGAGAGTACAGACGGACCGACATCATCGAGATTTTGTTCGATTGGATTCCTGGTGCTTCAAAACGTGTAATTCCGCCAGAAAAGTGGGGACTCATTTTTTACGCCAATGCAATACCTCCCTTACTAACGTGCGGGTGGTAAAAAAAGGTTAACCCTTACCTCATAGCCTCATTGAGTCGGTCTTGCCTAGGAAGAACCATTAACTGAACTGTTGGTAGCTGAGTGGGCCATCAGTGGGGGAGGGCATCTCTAATAGCTGAAAAGAAAAAAAATTGTATTACATTTTTGGGTAACATTTAGAGTAGAATTTTAAATTCACAAACGCGATACTTCAGAAGGAAACAGTTACCTTGTAACTTCATTAACTCCGCCTGGACTAGGAGGAGGCCAGCATCAGAAAAAAAGGGCCCGCGGGGGGGTTGGGGCGTCCGTTCATAGTCCCCATCCGCAAAGACTGAAAATTAAAAAGGAGCATTAGATTTGTATTCGTCTATAACCTCAATAAAACGCGTTAATGAAAAAGTGAACACTTACCTTTTACTTCATTAACTCGGCCTGGTCTAGGAAGAAACCTTAAGTGAACTGAGGGGGTTGGGGCGGAACGCCCCCTCTTAGTCTGCAGCACAAATAACTGAAAAGTAAACAAATTGCATTAAATTGTTGAATACAATGAAACAATGATTTGGACAAAGGGATGGACGGACAGAACATTTTGCCTTACGTTATGCGTGAGAACAGGGGACAATTTTTGTTAATTTCAGATGTGGGAAAGCAAGCGCCCCAAAGTTGACTCACTTGGCTATGACTGTAATTTAATGGGAAGAAAGTGAGATCCCCGAAGGTCTCCACTCCGGGTCTGTGGGCAACCAAAGAGCCCAGCATGCGATTAATAATTAAATAGCCTCTCACAACGCAATTTATGGTTATGTTCATTGAAATGTAAGGAACCCCTTAATTTCTAAAATTCAGTTGCAGCACGTACCCTTATTCCCAAATTCCCCCCCGACGTCAGTCACCTCGTAAAAAGTGCGCTACTGTTTCAAAATTCGAATGTATGTGCAAAGATGGTTTTTTGACTACTCATGGTTGGACGCCATTTTATGGACCATTCGGCAATTTATAAAAGTGGAGTTTCGGTAAACGCTGCAGAATTACAGCTACACGTAGAAGTCATGCACAACTTGTAAACTCACCCCTGCATTACGCCTCTTCGTAAAACGCAATTAATTTCACAAAACACAACAATGGCACCTTCTTTGGGACGCACTCGAACTCAAAGTCGCAATGGCCGCTGAGGGCGTTGAAGGCAATGGGACCCGTGTTGTTGTTAAATAACGTAGTATACCCGCTATCGCTACTTCGCGATATCAATTGCATTGAAAACAATGCAAAATAACTGGTTCCCGGTCTACGTGAAAATTCACGTCGATCGCAAGAACAAACTGTTAAAAAAAACGTAAACATGCCGTGACGTCATCATCCCTTATCGCTAGCAAAAATAAATCGCTTATTGGGGGGTGTTGGGGTTACGCTAATTATTGAACAATTGTAAAATTCCATTAAGACGAGTTATGCAAACGGCACGTGTGGAAATGCGGGGTCCATTTTTGAGTGGCTGCATTAATTAATCGAAAAAGATTGAAAGGTACTAACCTTCGAGCGGCCGTTCGTGATCGTGGATGCGATTTCTGGTACACAATGCGTTTAATTAGGGGTTTGTTTACGTGTTCAATTAAAAGATCACCCCTCTGCCTTTACGTTCGGCGAACAGCTTCACAAATTTGAAGATCGCGCACGAAGAAAACACAAGACAACAGGTCACTCGGAACGTTTCCGACTGACGCGATTTTGCGTAGCAACATCGGTAGAGCCGCGCTCCGATTGGCTGCCGAGCGATCACTGCACACCTGTGGCCCGTTCTTATCAGTACCAGACTGTGTTTACCCGAATTTCGAAGAAGATTTTCTTTTAATTCATACGAAAGTTAAACGAAGAACGAGGGAACCTAGCATCCGTGATAGGGGAAGCTTGCCGTACCCCCTTTCTGGTTAATGAAATGGAATTTTTCGCTGATGAGTATTTTCTACCAGTACCACCTTTTCTATTCGCTTTTTTACGCGTTAAAAATCTTTAGGGGTATTTATGACCCTTTAAAAATGTGCCAGAACCTTAAGTGTGCCTATGAACCCTGGAAAGGCTCTTTTTAATCTTTAAAAACCTAGAAATATTTAATGTCCGAACCATGAAGCCCATTTTATAAGCTTTAATAATAAAAATAATAAAAAATAGGCGAGAATGACACCGCACGTAGACCGAGAGTATTTTCTCTTTTAATGTGCACAAATAATTTGTTGCTCAAGTTGTTATTACTTACAATTGTCCATTGCATTGCATTTAACAATAATTAATGTAAATGCGAATTTGTTGCTGACTATAAACAATAAAAAATAGGCGAGAATGACACCGCACGTAGACCGAGAGTATTTTCTCTTTTAATGTGCACAAATAATTTGTTGCTCAAGTTGTTATTACTTACAATTGTCCATTGCATTGCATTTAACAATAATTAATGTAAATGCGAATTTGTTGCTGACTATAAACAATTAAAAATAGGTAAGAATGACACCACTCGTAGACTGAGAGTATTTTCCCTTACAATGTGCATAAATAATTTGTTGCTCAAGTTGTTATTACTTACAATTGTTCATTGTATTGTATTTAACAATAATTAATGCAATTGTGAATTTGTTGCTGACTATAAACAATAAAAAATAGGCGAGAATGACACCGCACGTAGACCGAGAGTATTTTCTCTTTTAATGTGCACAAATAATTTGTTGCTCAAGTTGTTATTACTTACAATTGTCCATTGCATTGCATTTAACAATAATTAATGTAAATGCGAATTTGTTGCTGACTATAAACAATAAAAAATAGGTAAGAATGACACCACTCGTAGACTGAGAGTATTTTCCCTTACAATGTGCATAAATAATTTGTTGCTCAAGTTGTTATTACTTACAATTGTTCATTGTATTGTATTTAACAATAATTAATGCAATTGTGAATTTGTTGCTGACTATAAACAATAAAAAATAGGCGAGAATGACACCGCACGTAGACCGAGAGTATTTTCTCTTTTAATGTGCACAAATAATTTGTTGCTCAAGTTGTTATTACTTACAATTGTCCATTGTATTGTATTTAACAATAATTAATGCAATTGTGAATTTGTTGCTGACTATAAACAATAAAAAATAGGCGAGAATGACACCGCACGTAATTAATGCAACATCGACTTTGTTGCTAACTATAAATAATAAAAAATAAGAATAAACTACTTTTCTTTGCGAATTGCATGTCATAGTTATTGTTAATTCTGCGTGACATGCGCCCGATTTTTTGCAGGTTTTTTTTGGGGTGGGTTCAGTTTACATTAAGCAACACCATTTTGAATATGGCAAAATTAGCACATATTTAGCACTAATTTTTAGAATGTGTTGGATTTTTTTACGGTTGTTTGGGGGGGGGGGGGCTAAGTTAATGGAGAATCCTATAGAAGAAGTTTTATTTTGAACTGCATTTCACAGGAATGTGACTCGATTGTAGCATATTTTTCCGTAGATTTCTAACGGCAAGGTAGATCTTCGACCTCTGCATATTTCCGCATATTCGCCGATCATTGCAGATTTGGATCGCCTCGTTTCAGCGTATCTGCCGCGATCATCACAAGGTGTGCGGGGTGCGTGAGTCATCGTAAAAGAAGAAAGGCTTATAATTTATGCAGTCGCCCGAAGAAAAAATTATGTAAAACCTCAAACGAACTTAATATTCAACTCTCACTTTGATCACCACTCGTTATAAAATCTCGATATTAGTGTCACCAAGACACACAATAAACAATGAAATTATTCAATTACAAAACCGCAACTCGAGTTCGGTCTCGAAGCGAAGTATGTCAACGGCATTTTCGTTTTCGCGATTTTCTACGGATTGCAATTACAAATTAGAAACCTTGTCGATATCCTTCAAGACGGAGACAATGGAGAAGGCCGAGTTCCTGCGATTATTTCGCCTTTTTAGACGACTGTTAGAACGGAAGCATGATTGTTTCCGGTAGTACGCGGCAGGTGCGTTTTTTTTTCGCTCGGGGTGGTTGCGGATCGCTCGAAGCGTGACGGCGAGGGGAGATTCCGCTTTTAAAGATGGCGGACGCGCGCCCTCGTGTGGGCCCATAACCTGTTCTCATAGGCGTTCGGCGTGGTAAGAAATTTTCGTCTCGGACAGGATGTCGTGTCCAGTCCGGCGAAGTGTGACGCCCCATTTCGACGGGGGAAGCGGCGAAACGGAAGTGAAGCAAACCGTTAAAGACGTACGTGCGTCACTTCTATGCACTTGTCGCCGAATGACGTCACTAAAACGATGCAGATTGCCAAACGCACGTGTGATTCTTTACGAGATCAAGGATGTCTGCTTTTAGTTTCGACCAGATGCGTTGCATCCCCGAAAGTCCAATAAAAAACGCACGCTCGTTCTCTTTTATGGCACTAATCGAGTAATTGGCAATGAGGAAGTTTTACTTTCAATGGCGTAATCGTCGTTTTCTATGCAGAAACAACAACGGCACAAAAAGGCACAAATACTTTGTGCCGTTCGCTACCATAGATAAGAGCTTCTTTAATTGTGCCGTAAGGCAAAGATCCGATCCCAATTTCTACAACGGGATTAAAGTAACCCAGTTCGCGCCGTTTTTTTTCTCCTTGACCTTTCTCGATTGAGCTCTGATCCAGTTGCCGCATACCGAAAATACCGCGTCCGGTGTGACGATTGTGCGCGTTTTAATTGGGAGAAGAATTTCGGCCTTGCCCCGGACACGCGGCGGCGACGAATTAATTCATTAAGCCGTAAAACTGGAGCAGATCTGCTTATTTAGGAAGCGTTAAATTGAACGGAGAAAACAAGCGCAATTTTGCGCCAGGCTGGTGTACATTTTAGTGCCGTTATTGTAAAAAAAAAATTAAGTAACGTGTTGTACCTATGAGACAACCGATTAGTTAAGTTTGGTCTTTTTCACAATGAAATTGGTCAACATATAACGATTTTGGTATCCTTTAGAGATGGTCACCAAAAATGAAACTAACAAATTCTTATCTTGGGCGCCGAGATACCTTTTGTTGTTGGCCCAACAAAATCGATTCATAAATAACGATTTTGACAAAGCGTACTTTTGATTCGGCTCAGAATTAAAGAGTGGTTATTAATCTTTCGAAGAACATATAGCTTTAAAACCAGTGCCGCGCGAGCCGAAGGCGAGTTCGGCACAATCCTATGCACAGTAGTGCAGAAATTACCCTAGGATCGCTCAGCAGTAAAAGAAATGTATTACTGAACATTCGCACTAAAGCTTTGGACACATTTACTCATTCCATCAGACCTCTACTCTGCCTAGGCATGTGTCGAACTCGCCTTCAGGTCGCTCGGCATTGGTTTTAAAACCAACTAACAAACCTAGGCAGAGCAGAGATCTGATTTGTGCATAAATTTACACACCCAGTAAGCTGGTTATTAAACTCTGAAGCAAAAGTTCTCAAAGCCTTCGGCTCGCTCGGCACTGGCTTTAAAACCGACACTTTTTGGAGTTGGACAACCCCGTCACACCTCTACTATGCCTAGGTTTGTTCCTTCGGCCTCGCTCGGCTTTTTAAAGTAAGCTGGTTATGCAAAACTGAGTTCACAAAGCATGCCTAACGAGCAAAGGCAGAGTTCGGCACAAACCTAGGCAATTTTGAAATCTTGATGGGGTGAGCAGAAATTGCCTAGGATCACTAAGCAATCAAATAAGTTTGCCTATTGAAGTTTCGCCCACAACAGATAGACAATTGTGCCACAAATTTCACCTCGGGTCTCTTGCCATTATTAAAATAGACGGTTTACTAAACTTTCAGACAAAAGTGAGATGTTGAAAACCAGTGCCGAGCGAGCCAGAATGGCGATTCCGGCACAATCCTAGGCATAGTACGAGGTGTGCTTGGGTTCTGACTTGTGCAGAAAATTTACCCTAGGTTCGCAAAGCGTAAAATTAAATTTGTTACTGAACTTTCGCACTAAAGTTTTTGCCACAATTTACTCATTCTTCTACTGTGCCTATGACATTGCTGCCGAACTGCTTCAAGCTCGCTCGGCATTGGGTTTTAAAACTATATGTTGTTCGGAAAATCAATGCTTCTATTTAACAAACCTAGCAGATCATTAAGATCTGATTTGTGCATAAATTACCCTTTGGCTAAGCAATAAAATAATTAGTGTTTGAATTTTCAAACAAAAGATAGAACAGTTTGGTACAAATTTTAATCACCCCGTCATACCTTTCTACTATGCCTAGGTTTGTACCGAACTCGCCTTAGTGGCCGCTCGGCTTTAAAGTAAGCGGCTATTAAACTCTGAAGCCAAAAGTGAGAGTTTTCCCAAAGCAGTGCGGCACAAACTTAGGCATTGTAGAGGTCTGATTGGATACCCATCAGACCTCGACTCTGCCTAGGTTTGTGCCGAACTCGCCATCAGCTCGCTCGGCATTAAACTGGGGTGGTTATTAATCTTCCGAACAAAATATAGTGTTAAGACGAGTTCGGAACATACCTAGGCAGATAAAAGTCTGATGAAATGAGCAGAAATTATCCTAGGATCGCTAAGCAATAAAATTAATTTGTTATAAAACTTTCGTACAAAATATAGACAGTTTTGCACAATTTTACCGATCCCATCAGACATCGGCTCTGCCTAGGTTTGTGCCGAACTCGCCTTCGGCTCTCTCGGCATTAACATAGATCGGTTATGAACCTTTTGCACACAAGTGAGTGTTCCAAAACCAGTGCAGAGCGAGCTGAAGGCGAGTTTTGCACAAACCTAGGGAAATTAGAAGGCTGATGGGGTGAGCAGAAATTGCCCTAGGATCACTAAGCAATCAAATAACTTTGTTATTGAAGTTTCGTACAAAAGAGAGACAGTTGTGCACAGTTTTACTGATCCCATCAGACCTTTACTTTGCCTAGGCATTAAATTAGAGTCTTTATTAATTTTCCGAACAAAATATAGCTTTAAGGCGAGTTCGGAACAAACCTAGGCAGATTAGAAGTCTGATTAAATGTGCAGAAATTATCCTAGGATCGCTAAGCAATAAAATTAATTTGTTATTGAAATTTCGTACTAAAGATAGACAGTTGTGCATAATTTTACTGATCCCATCAGACCTCGACTCGGCCTAGGTTTGTGCCAAACTTGCCTTCGGCGCTCTTGGCATTGAATTTGAGCGGTTATTAAACTTGAGAGTTCCAAAACCAGTGTCGAGCGAGCCGAAGGCGAGTTCACCACAAGCCTAGGTAGAGTGGAGGTGGGATGGGTTGAGCAAAATTATCCTAGGATCGCTAAGCAATAAAATTAATTTGTTATAAAACTTTCGTACAAAATATACAGTCTTGCACAATTTTAGTGATTCCATCAGACCTCGACTCTGCCTAGGTTTGTGCCGAACTCGCCTTCGGCTCGCTCGGCTTTAAAGATAAGCTCGTTATTAAACTCTGAAGCAAAAGTGAGAGTTCCCAAAGCAGTGGCGAGCTAGCGAAGGCGAGTTCGGTACAAACCTAGGCATTGTAGAGGTCTGATTGGGTGCGTACATTTGTTCCGAAATGGCCCCTGGATCACGAAACAATAACATAAATTTGTTATTGAACTTTGAGACAAAAGACACGCAGTTTGGCACAAATTTACCCACCCCGTCACACTTCTACTCTGCCTAGGTTTGTGCCGAATTCGAGTTCGGCTCACACGGCATTGAAATAGACCAAAAGTGAGCGTTACAAAGAGCTGAAGAGCGAGTTTGGCACAAACCTAGGGAAATTAGAAGTCTGATGGGGTGAGCAGAAATTACCCTAGAATCACTAAGCAATCAAATAAGTTTGTTATTGAAGTTTCGTACAGTTGTGCACAAATTTACTGATCCCATCAGACCTCGACTCTGCCTAGGTTTGTGCCGAACTCGATTTCGACTCGTTGGGCATGGCCGAACAACCTCTCTTTTCAATACTAGCTTTCCCTTGGTCTTGGTTGGTTCAAACTGAGCACTTTTGTTTTAAGTGATGAAATTTTGAGACTCGCCACGTAGTGAGTCACAGACCAGTCAGGCACAAACTGTTCAGTCTGATAGAGCGAGTCTAGGTCTGCCGAACTCGCCATCGGCAGTGGAAGGAAACTTAAATTGGGGACCTTTAGGAATGTATGGAAGAAAAGCGTTTCCCAGAAACATTTCTACATTGAAGCTGAGAATATTCGGGTGACGCCTGAACGATTTTAATCCACATTTCCATGTGCGGCGTTTCGAAAACCGAAACGAAATCGATGCCAATTATTTCCAATAAGCGAAATCCAATTGAAGTGTAGGTAGCACTTGTGAGGCGTCCTAAAGGAAGAGAAAACACGCCGCTGCTAAACATACGGAACCGCAATTAACGAGCTCATTGTCGCGGAAAAATGCAATTACCTCACGCTCAAATTTAAGCAACAGATTTACGACGCGCCGAGAAAATGGTGCGAAATAAATCACTTTTACGTCCGTTCGCCACCTGTTTCTAGAAAACATTCGTGTTTTACGCCATGACTGAAATTAACTGACTCACAGCAAGTAATCGATGAAACGAAGAAAAACAGTTGCCATTATATCTGTTTTTAACGAGGGGCATGAATAAACACATTCTCTGTATCGATTCTACAATTTATACCGTAGTAAATAAGTAACGGAAGCACGTGCGTATTTCACGCGTTCCTTTAGGAGACAATTGGGCGCTAAACTGCTATTTCTTCTGTTCAAATGATCAAATGTCAAGTACTGCTATTATTGTTGCAAGTTCAGTAATTGGCTTCTCGTGTCTGTCGGCCGCCGAAAGATTAACAAAATAAATGCACATTTACGACACCCTCGAGGGAAGCGAAGTTTTGCGGTGATCATATTTTCCTCGCGCCCTAAACGCTTCCGGCTCCCTTTCGCAATAGGTTTACAACGATCGTGGGGTATAATAGGTATAGGCGGCACAATAACTTCCGACATCGAGGCGCCAGCAGACGGCATCAACTCGATAAATGATTTCGCCTCGTTTGATATAAATCTATGCGTTAGAAATTTGAGTACAAGTGACTGATAAGTAGTTATTATTTCGTTATTAATCAATCTATTTAAGAACAATCAGAAAGTTGCCTGGGGGTTACTCTTTAAATATTTTGGAGCAAACGGTAGATCGGGTAGGTAGGGAATACCCCCAGGAAAGGAAGATTTTATGGCTAACCCTCGAAATTTTCATAAAACTGACGAGGGTTCTAAAGGTTTTCCTTTTCTCCTTTTCTGGGGGATATTCCTTACCCCCAAACCCCCCGGTACTATTGCTTTGTTGTGTTGAGGTGTCTAAACACTTT